>NC_051176.1:231435854-231715854 GCF_013339695.2 Rhipicephalus sanguineus
TACAGTACGAGGAACAGAGGCATCAGCCGTTTCCGCTTGCTAGTCGACCGGCCAGGAAGGTTGCGTGCCCGGAGCGAGCAAAAGTTGTTCACCGTGTATGACGGCTGTAGCATAGTGAACTACTTCCAAGGAAATTCCGGTGGGAACAACGCCTGTGTCGATCATCATGCATAGTGGAAGTTTAGCGCTGCAACGACTAAACAACCCGCGAGCGAAAAATTCGTTCATTCATTAATTGTAAATTCCTAAGGGCATGTTCCAAATATATCGGCGGGGGTAGCGTGACATCACTTTTGGCACGTGTCAGATAGCCATGAATTGCAGAAAATTGATATAAACTATTAAAAAGCTATAATCCCGGTCGCGCAAATGACGCCTTCGTTCGTTTTGAAGTGTTTTATTCCCAAATCTCTCTCTCCTTCTTTTTTTTCCTTTTGTTTTTAATTCGTAAGAGCAGATTTCTGGTTGCCTTCGCGAATAATATGTCCAGCATCCTGAATGGGATGCCGTTTACTCGCACGAACAGCTAAAGCGTAACAACCTTTTTGAATGCAGGTCTAAGCTTACGCGTTATTACTACCTTGAATATGTTCCGATAAATACAGTGCGGCCCCGTTCTCTGGACATGTTTCGTAATGTGTTCTGAAGCATCATGGCTTCTCGCGCGTGGAAGATGACGAGCTCATAAGTCAGGCCAAGCTACCATAATCACTTGGAACATAAATTATATAAATTCATGGAAACATACACATACGTTAACCCCAACCTTCTGAACAGTTGTTTTTCCTTCCTTGTATTGACGTCGAAGAACTAACGTGAAAATGCAAGAATGCGGAAAGTAAAGTACTAACATAATTAGAAGTTTTTCCGAGACAGTGGACTGGTATTGCGTATACGACAAATAAAAGGGCTTACGACTGGCCACTGAACGAAAGCGCACAGAAAAGAAAAGACGAAGTGGTGTCTATAAAAGCGCCGCGCTGCCCTTGCATCAAATAGTGGAGGCCACTGGGCTCGTACTTAATATATATATATATATATATATATATATATATATATATATATATATATATATATATATATATATATATATTGGCCGCCATCCCGCCCCGCGAACGTGAATGTCCAGCGAAGCTGTATCAAACACCACAAATGCTGATTGGGGGGGGGGGGGGGCGGGGGAGGCGTGTTTTATTATTGCTTTAGAGTAATTGTATAGTGATAATAGCTTTGTGGTCGCTGTGGTAGACCGTGATTGGTTCCGCGACTACTTCCAGCTACGACGAATTTGTTTCTTTCGCCGAGCATTGTATTCACGCTGTTTTTCTGGTGTATTTAATTTCCGTGGTCTGCCCATGTCAGTCTTAGAATGAACTGAATGAGTTGCTAGACGGGTCTCCCTTTTATGTATGAAAGCGGTAAACACGCGCGGGGAGAAGGAATGGCCGTTTGACGTCATTCGAAGCCCTTGTGGCGACGCAAAGCGGCGCTTCTGTGTGCGGTGCAGAGAGCGCATGCGCCCGCACGAAAAAGTTATCTTCGAGAGGAAGGGTGATAATAAAAGTTCAGTTGTTGTTTGGGACGCGAGTTGTTCACTTGCGCAGCTCTGCCGAGCGCGCGTCTCAACATTGGTGACCCGGACGTGATTCGAACACGCAGCGACCGGAGTGTCGAACCAGCCGCAACATGGATTCAACATCCACGACCGACGCCACTCCGACAGTCTCCGCAGTCGACGGTAAGCTGCCCCCTTTTTGGACTGCGGACCCCGCACTTTGGTTCATACAAGTGGAATCTCAGTTCGCAGCCAGACGAATCACCGCAGACCTTACGAAATACCACTACGTAGTCAGCAGTCTGCCGCCCGCCATAGCCAGTGAAATCAGGGATCTGTTGCTCGCACCACCTGTCGAAAACGCATATGCAACACTAAAAGAAACCCTGGTTCGCCGAGTTACGCCCTCCGAACCACAACGACTGCAGCAATTGCTTCGCGGCACGGAACTCGGCGACCGCACTCCTAGTCAGCTTTTGCGGCACATGCAACAGTTGCTCGGCGAGACATCAACCACGATAGATGGAGTATTGCTCCGAGAACTTTTTTTGCAAAAGTTGCCTTCAGGCGTCCGCATGGTCATCGCGGTCTCAGAGCACAAGGATTTAACCGCAGCCGCCGAACTTGCTGACAAACTGGTAGCAATGACACCGCCCACACCCATGGCTGCCGTGCAAGCGCGACAGCCTCTAAACGAACTTCAAGAGATGCGTGAGGAGATTGCTCGACTTGCCGAAACAGTATCAGCTTTGCACACAAGCAGGAGGGCGCAAACGATAACCAAGCCTAACACGCCGCTACCGCAAAAGCAGCACGAGCATATCTGCTGGTATCATCGGAGGTTCGGAAGTAGTGCGCGTAAATGTGTCCCACCGTGCGCGCACTCGGGAAACGGCCGCGGCAGGCACTGAGGGCGACCAGTGCTACTACGTTGCCTCCAAGTCGTCCCTCAGTATTCTTTATTACCGACCTCAACAACGGAATACGTTTCTTAGTTGACACAGGCGCCGAGGTGAGCGTTATACCGGCGTCACAAGCTGAAAGAAAGAAACCTAGTACATCGCCCTTGCAAGCTGTCAATAACACGGTGATAACAACATATGGCCATCGTTCACTGTCGCTGAACTTCGGTTTCGGCAGAACGTTTAGCTGGGTGTTCATAGCTGCTGAGGTCAAATTCGCCATACTAGGCGCAGACTTTCTCCAGTTCTTTGGTCTGTTGGTCGACGTCCGCAACAAACGGCTTCAAGACCCTGTTTCTCGGGGAGCGGTACAAGGCACGCCGTGTTGGCACCCCCCTATCAGCCCGGCCTTGCTTAGTCCGGCTGGAGAAGCGTACTTCACCGCAATACTACAAGAGTTCCCAGAGCTGACGCGACAGCCACAGGCATTCCCAGAAGTAAAGCACGGCGTCCTGCATCACATCGAAACCACAGGCCCACCGGTCTATGCGCGACCACGGCGCCTGTCACCCGAGAAGCTGCGGTTGGCTCGACAGGCGTTTGCCCACATGATAGAACTCAGGATAGTACGTCCTTCATCCAGCCCATATGCGTCACCTCTTCACATGGTCCCAAAATCGACAGACGGTGATTGGCGCCCTTGCGGGGACTATCGAGCGCTGAACCGGGTGACCGTGCCAGACCGTTACCCAGTCCCGCACATTCATGACATGACCTCCTTCCTGCATGGTGCTACCATTTTCTCTAAAATAGATCTAGTGCGAGCATATCATCAGATACCCGTAGCACCGGAGGATATTCCCAAGACCGCAATAACAACGCAGTTCGGAATGAGTTCCTACGCATGCCTTTCGGCTTACGCAACGCCGGCCAAACTTTTCAACGGTTTATGGATGGCGTTGTTCGTGGCCTCGACTTTTGCAAGGTATACCTCGATGATCTTCTGATTGCTAGCAGCACTCCTGAAGAGCACGAGCGGCATCTGCGCTACGTACTCCAGCGACTGACAGAGAACGGCATCGTTATAAATACGGCAAAGTGCGTGTTTGGGGTACCGACACTATCATTTTTGGGCCACAGCATTTCAAGTGCCGGAGTACAGCCCCAGAAGGACAAGGTGGAAGCAGTACGGCAGTTTCCACAGCCGAGAAACCTCCGCCAGCTTCGAGAGTTCCTGGGACTAGTGAATTTCTATCGTAGGTTTATCCCGAAATGCGCCAACATCCTTCACCCTCTCCACAGCCTACTTGCGGCATCTGGATCTAAGGCAACTGCCATTCAGTGGAACGACCAATCCACACAAGCATTCCGGATGATTAAGGAAGCTCTCGCAAATGCTACCATGCTCACGTACCCGCAGCTGGGTGTTCCTCAGTGTGTTATGGTAGACGCCTCCGATGCAGCGATTGGAGCCGTGTTGCAGCAGAGGGTGAGCGGAGTGTGGCGACCAATCTCCTTCTCCAGAAAACTGAGCCAGTCTGAACGAAGGTACAGCACCTTCGGTAGGGAACTCCTGGCCATATACGCGGCTATCCGGCATTTCCGACATTATGTGGAAGGACAAGAATTTTTTGTGCTCACGGATCACAAGCCACTCACCTACGCATTGCGCGCGAACTCCGATTCTGGTTCGCACGTGGCACGGGAGCTCCGCCAAATGTCGTACATCGCAGAATTCACGACAGATATACGCCATGTTAGTGGCACGGATAATGCTGCTGCCGACGCTCTTTCGCGCGGTCCAGTGAATGCCATCAGCCTGCCGAGCGGCGTGGACTTCACCACACTTACGACGGCTCAACGCAGTGATGGAGAATTGAAGCGTCTACTGACGTCCCCAACCAGCGCCTTGAAGCTGCAATGGTTGGCAGAACCCACAGGATCCGTATGCTGCGACATGTCTACAGGCAGGGCCCGACCGTTCGTCCCCTCGAACCTCCGTCGCAGCATTTTTGACTTGCTGCACAGCCTGGCGCATCCCGGGATTAGAGCCACGCGACGGCTATGCACAGCGAGGTTCGTGTGGCCAGGAATAAACCGGGATGTCCGACATTGGACACGAGAGTGCCTCGCGTGCCAGCGCTCCAAAGTTCAGCGACATACTGTGACCCCCTTGGGATCCTTCCCTCTGCCGGACTGTCGGTTTGCACATGTGCATGTTGACATTGTGGGACCACTGCCGTTGTGCCAGGGGCAAAGCTACCTGCTAACCTGCATCGATCGCTTCACGCGATGGCCGGAGGCAGTGCCCATTCCAGACATGACTGCTGATACCGTTGCCCGCGCATTTATCTTCCACTGGGTGGCCTGCTTCGGAGTGCCGGCAACCGTGACTACGGATCGCGGAACACAGTTTGAGTCAGCCCTGTTCGCAAGCGTCACCCGGTTCTTGGGTACTGACCGCATCAGAACAACTGCCTACCATCCGATAAGCAACGGTATAGTGGAAAGATTCCATCGCCATCTGAAGACGAGCCTGACGGCTACTGCGAGTCACAGTTGAGTAGAGGCACTGCCGTTTGTTCTGTTGGGCGTAAGGACGGCTCTGAAAGCAGATATTGGATGCTGCTCCGCTGAACTGGTGTACGGAACAACGCTTCGCCTCCCAGGGGAGTTTTTCACTACCAGTAAGGACGAGAACGTGTACGCGAACGCGGACTACGCCGCGCGACTACGAGACATCGGACAGATTTAGTTGAGCGTCCGCAACAACGTACGGACGCAGCCTGCCATAGAAAATGGCTGGCAGGCTGCGTCCGTACGTTGTTGCGGACGCCCAACTAAATCTGTCTATCATGAACAAGCTACGCGCTGTTCCTCCGCGTCCGCCCACAGCCCGGTCAGTCTACGTGGACCGGGAGCTCTCCTCCTGCTCTCACGTGTTTGTGAGGCACGACGCCGTACAGCGTCCACTCCGGCCCCCGTACGACGGCCCCTTCAAGGTGCTGCGACGGGCAGACAAGCACATTACAATCGACAGAGGTGGTCGTCACGACGTGGTTTCTTTAGACCGCGTAAAATCAGCACACGTGGACTCCGACAGCGAAGCACCCGCACCACCTCGAGCTCAATCTTCGCAGGCACCCCCGGCAGACCACGTAGCGCAGCCCCAACAAGTCCTCAAACGGTTCACGCGGAGTGGACGGTGTACGAGACCCCCGGTGCGCATGAACTTATGAACCGCAGTGGATCGTCAGAGTGCGGCCGTTGCGCGCGCACTCACTAGGGGGGGAGTACTGTGGCGACGCAAAGCGGCGCTTCTGTGTGCGGTGCAGAGAGCGCATGCGCCCGCACGAAAAAGTTATCTTCGAGAGGAAGGGTGATAATAAAAGTTCAGTTGTTGTTTGGGACGCGAGTTGTTCACTTGCGCAGCTCTGCCGAGCGCGCGTCTCAACACCCTCGTGTGAAGTGCAAAGCAGCTGCAACCTAATCTTTACCGGGAACGCGTGGGAAGGTGTTCCTACTGTTCACAGGTGCCTTATCATCCACCATGCGGTTTTGATGCTTGCTTTGTGGTTTTCTTTATTGAAACGAATAGTGAGCTCTATGCTGTATGCTTGATTTCAAACCAGCCATAGGTCGAAATTTGGTTGTGGCGTCGCAGTTGTGCACGAGTGTACAGCGAACGCGTTCGTGGGCTCGTCTGTCCACCTCTCCGAATGCCCTTTTCAGCGTGCGAGGTGAAAACGCAAGGAGCGCGCGCATCTGCTAGTAGAGGAGCACGCGAGCGTCTGTTGGTGGTTTAAGGGCCCTTTAGCCTGGCGTTTTGTGTTTACGCCACGAAATATTCCAACCAACGAGATGTATTAATTGTTAATCTTTAGTGGACCAGTGTGGTGAGTGGGGGGATTTGCCCAATTTCTGTGGCACGTACGCGCTATGGGAGTTTTGTGTTCACGCCACGAAATTTTCCGACCAACGAGCGGTATACAGCGTCACTGTAAAAAAAAGTAATAAATAAAAAAAATAATAATAAAATAGAAAGAAAAGAAAACACTGTCACGTTATGTTCGTGCGAGCAAATTATGTCCGTTTGAATTACTGATATACTAGAGAAAATAGGCGACGAATGGCAAGGAACAATTACGCCGCGGTGGTCACGTTGCTCGGATAACCCGGCAGTCGCGGGTTCGACCCGGCCGCGGCGGTCGCATTTCGATGGAGGCGAAATGGAGGTCCGTCTACTGGGCGATGTCGGTGCACGTTAAGGAACCCCAGGTGGTCGAAATTGCCGGCGTCCACTACTACGGCGTCTCTCATAACCATATCGTGCTTTTGGCTCGTAAAACCCCGCAAATTATTATTACTTACGAACAGCTAAATAGATTCGGGAATTCGGTTCCTGATTTATTTATTTATTTGTTTATGTATTTATTTATTTATTTATTGATGTACGCAAATTGTCGAGAGTTGCTCAAGAGAGTTTGTAACCATAGTTGCGTTTTAATGTCGAAAACTCGCATGTTGCGCTTTTCAACGCGGCAATGGTTTTCGTTTCGTCTTGCGTTCTGGTCTATAGCTTTTTACATGAGCACACTTTCGATGACTTATATTATTATTATTATTATTATTATTATTATTATTATTATTATTTATTATTATCATTATTAACACGATAAAGAATAACACCCGCCACGGTGGTCTAGTGGTTATGGTGCTCGACTGCTGACCCGAAGGTCGCGGGATGGAATCCCGGCCGCGGCGGCCGCATTTTTGATGGAGGCGAAAATGCTCGAGGCCCGTGTGCTTAGATTTAGGTGCGCGTTAAAGAACCTCAGGTGGTCGAAATTTCCGGAGCCTTCCACTAAGGCGTCCCCCTCATAATGATAACTCGTGGGTTTTGAGATGTTAAACCCCAATAATAATAATAATAATTATTATAAGGAATAACGATGACGGTCAAAGGAGCGAGAGCCTACAGCTGTAACAAGTGCTTGGTGGTGACGATGAATATACCGTCCTCTTTGTGCTACCACTTATGCGAGGAAGCAATAACTATAGGAATGACTAGCACCTTATGGGAAACTTCTGCACTTGTTTTACTGTGCTAGAGGCCGCATACATTTACCGTTGAAACCACTGGTTTAGTGCTTCTCCAGTGATCCGTAGGGCGATATTTGTCCGCATAGATTTCTATACCTACTGAATACTTTGCCGAGTGAGGTAAGCAGTGGGGCATACTTTACAAGCACCCAGCTGTAGTAAAGTGGCCACTAAACACTGCCCCGAAAACTCCGCGTAACAGGGCGAGGTTTGTTGTTATATTATATCGACGCGCATTTTCGTTATTCTGTGCGATGAGTTATCCGAAACTCAATGAAGTTTATGACCTTCAACTCCAGCATACTTGAGGGCTTCGAGAGTGACCACATGTGAAAGAGCCATTCCACGAAAAAAAGAAAAAGCTCATCGACTATTTATAGTTTTTCGTGTGACGTATCGAGAAACGATATATGGTATTCGGCAGGTGTAGCACAATCATAGCAGGGCATAGCGCTTCCCCGCGCGTTCGGCGGTGCATCTGGGCCCAACTTTCCGTACCTTCTCTGAGCGGAGGCACAATAGGGGTGATGAAAGAGGCGGAGCAAAAAAATGAGGGCCCGCGGAAAAGGCCACACACTTTCACGGTCGACTTGACGGGCTGTATGTGGCGGACGGCGCTCTCACCCGCGGATGCGTGACGCTCGGTCGGCGCCTCCGGCTTTCTCTTCTTTCGCGCCTAACCTAATAAGCGCCTGCAGCTGGCCAGTCGACACCAACAAGCGGGCCACGTTCTCGCGTACACGCCGAGAAGCCTTCAAATCCTTAACGCGTCACCTTCGAAATGAGGGCAGCAAAACGGAAACCCTTTTAAACCACTTCTCTTTCTGTTTTTCACCACAATGTCGTGCGCTTCGTGCGCGAATACGCTGCAGGGAAAGACGGCGGTTCGATTGTTTCGTTGGCAACGCTATTATGGTTTGCCTTTTTTTTTTTTTGGTGGCTCTCCGCATACGAGCGGGAACATTTTGCCGCACTCGGCGATATTCAGAGGTGCGGGCAAGCCGTGCACTCTTGTATAGGTGAGCGTACCTGACGCGTATGCTAGATGTGGGTATCCTTACGTTGCAGGTGAGAGTGGCTCGCTATCGACGCTGCCGATCGAGGCTTTCGGAACGGTCCCTGCTGGCTTCCCTTGCCATTCGCTGTCTGTCGCTGTTCATGACCGCTGTGCGCGAGAACAAAGCCGCCACCTGAGTCAATGATCTCAGCGCGCTCTCACGCTCGGAACGGGCCCCCAGTGAGGACGGTGCTCTGTTGTTCCTTCGTGGCGCATTTGCGGTAGTGTTGTCAAAGGTCAACACCTCGACCCCTGGTATTTTTCTATGCCAGCCTCGTATCACGGAACACGAACAGCCTGCCCTATACAGCCACACACACACACACACACACACACACACACACACACACACACACACACACACACACACACACACACACACACACACACACACACACACACACACACACACACACACACACACACACACACACACACACACGCACGCACGCACACACACACGCACACACACACACACACACGCATATATATATATATATATATATATATATATATATATATATATATATATATATATATATATATATACTAAGTTGATAATGCCTAGTATTGGGAGCACTGTAGCTGTTCATACTTTTTTGTATACCGTTCACCAACCGCCGTAATCGTTGGTTTTAAATTTGCTTACTTTTTTGATCTCTATAGTTCTCGATACCAAGTTGACGTGTCCCGCGTTAGCGTGGTATGCGAGTTCGGAGCCACATCACTGCTTGTAATAGTTTCTTGTAATTTGGCAGACACAGCTGTCGCGACATTCTTGCGCCGCGGTCATCGCTGCTGCAATAAAAAAAAGTGCGCTTTGAATGAAAGTAAAGCTGCTGTGGGGGCTAGTTGGTGCGAATACATGGCTTCTCGCTGCCAGGCAGAAAAGACACACAGGGTGAAGCGCGTCTTTGAATGAGTCGTTTTGGCTTACTGCTCCCATTCTTCGTATGCTCCCCCCTCTTTGGTGCGTGTGTGGTGGGGTTGGGAGAGGATGATCCTGCCGTCAGTAACTTTTGATTTTGACTGTACGCTAACCGTTCTGGTGGACGTTACCACCAATCGTATTGAGCGACAACGTGTTGGACATCGCATAGCTTCAGTCACAGTAGATAATGCGGGATGCCGAATAATAAATTCAGACCAAGGGTTATTCTGACCCAAGTTACCGGCACAGACAGTCCGGTTGGCTGCATATCTGCTGCGGCAGCCGAACCTGTTGAACCCCACGCACCACGGAGAAGGTGCCTCCGAACATTTAGCTGTTTTGTGACTATATTTGGGTTCTGCACGACTTAAACAATTAAGGTCACGATGTAATTTTTATAAAGTGTGGATTTTTTTCCGCTGGAAGTGCTCCGGTCCAGTCTCTAACACATCGTCGCGTTGTCTTTGTTAGACATTCATGGCATCTTTAGCGTTTGCCGGTAAAAGAAGCACTTGATGGATCTTAAAAAAATAAAAAATAAATGAAAGAACTGGGAATGACGTTGGTCTTCAACTGCTTTTACTTAACGAAAATTACACCCAAGGGCCACAGATGAATAGAGAGGAGGGTCGATCATCACACGTGCGCTCCATGATAGCCGGTAAGTAGGGTGGTCAAATTCTTTCTTGGAGAAGACTATCGAAGAGGTGCCTACGCACGTATCGCCTTCGTTTTTTAATGCAGCATAAGCTTCGCAAACCAATCTGCGTTTATCTCATTTGCACTTTCCCCAGAAATTTGACTCAGTTAATAAGCGCGCGGTCCTGAACGTCGCTGTATGGCAGATCAGAAATCACACGGCCGCATACTTTGGGCGAGACACGGGAATATCGGCCGACGGCTGTAGCTCCGGTGCAACGTTACTGGACCTAGTGTATAACGGCTGCGGTAGTGGTTGCACTCCAAGACGCTCGCCCCCTCGCTCCACTATTTCCGTGCCTTGCTCGAACGCTGTTTTGCACCTTCCCTTGCGCTTGCTGGAACTTGGGAGGTCTGCACTACGGCTTAGCGCTCGTTTTGTACAAAAAGAGAAGGAAAAATAGGGGAGGGGGGACGAAACGAAAACCCCTTACCGAACCTTAGTTTTCCGCATGCCGCCGAGCAGTGTGCCGCATGTTCGCGTGACCGAACACCGCGTCGTGTGTACGGGGGAGGCAATTGACACATGGCCGGCCCGTGTTACTCCTTTGTTGCGGGCGTGAGCGGCCAGAACAATGGGATACGGAGTCTCCTCGTGGAACCGACGCCGCCCTGGGCGCGCACGGCGGCGGTCAGCGCGCCTTCCTTTGTTCCTCCTCGCTTTGTTTTCGCTTTTGCGGCCGCAGGATGCACGAACCGAGTTGTTTCCACCGATGCGCTGCTCATCGCGCGTGCACGCGGCTATAACGGGACGCGGCTACCGAGCATTTCGATGCGGCCGCCGTCGTTTCGCGGCGAGCGACTTGGCGCGCACGGCGGACGATTCGAGAGCCGCGTGACCGATAGTTTCCGCCAGTGTTCCTCTCGGCTTTCCGAATGACTTTGGGAACACCTCCGATGTTCATTGTTTCATGCTGCCTATAGATGCAATGTGCCTGGCTATTCAATCTCTATCTTTACATCATTTTCCCCCCTTCTTCGCTGTTGCTTCAAGCAGAACGACAGTTGGAGGCGGTGCCCGACGCAGGAAGAAACGACGTCCGTTTATCTTTTCATTCTGCCACCTGTGTAGCGCAGTAAGCGTTCGATGCTGCTGCAATGAGAAAGGAATGGACGGAGGGGTGGGAAAATGCCCCTCGTAGAACGAAGTGACGTGCAAGCCAACGCAATGGGTCACTTGCCTTTTGTACGCATAAGCCATTTCCTGTCTGCCTTCCTTCTCCACTTGCCAATGGCGAAAAGCACTGCGAACGAGAGGCTCTGTCCATCTGCTTATAGAAGTAGCTGAAGGTTCGCGCGTCGTGAGCCATGGCGTCGTACAAGGCAACCGATCAGTATATATACGGCACATATTTCAATGGGGAATGCGAATATCACCTTTGATCCGTGTTTCTTTTTTCTTTTTAAATGCGAAGCATTTCTTAGTGAACCTTTGGCACTTTGAGCGTTTCTATCTATCTATCTAGCCGCCTACGTCTGTCTGGGTGCTCTCATGATCGCCTCCTTAGCTCGGTGTAGACCAAAATTGGCATGGGAAGGTAAGAAAATTTCAGGAATATGACTGTCGGGTCATGACATGAATAACGAGAAAATCCTGTCGAGTACGTCGTCAAACCCTTTCCTCCAGACACGTGCGGCACATACTCGTTTACCACGGGCCGCGGTGTACGGGTATGCGCCACAGGTAATTGACAGTTTATGTGACAGTTTATTGACCCAGGAACGGCGAGAACAGAGATTGCTAATTTAAGTGCGAGAGCGTTAAGAAAGACCGACATCGGCAGCGTTGACCCGACGAATGGAATCGAACCCAAGCTTTCTGCGTGGCAATCAGGTATTCTAGCACAGAGCCACGCCAGGTCTATGAACTGGTTTGGAAAAACAGCCTATGCCGGTGTAACGTCGGTGCAACGTCCATTGTGTTTGTGGTGCTGGCTATCTGATTTTACAAGAAAGCAATAAACACTACATATGTACTCCTACGATACAGGCGTCATATTGCCACGCCCACTTCTTGTCTTGTTTTGATGTATTCGGGTTTGACCGGCAGGGACGGTTATCAACGCTCGACGCTGTCCGCGCAGCATTGTTCGAGAAGCTTCACGTCTATAGTAGATCGTTCTGTTAAGATTGCGCCCCGCACGCGAATTTTCCAGCTTTGTCTAGAGATAACGCCGCCACCAGCGATATTGCTGGAAAGTTCGATACCACCTGTATAAAAGCCGACGCGATTGACCGCTTGTCAGTTGATCGACGGACGACGCCCTGTTCGCCGCTATCATTGTACAGCGTGTATTGCTGTAGCTCTAGTTCTCATTTTTCCGGCCACAAGTTCGGCCAAATAAACAGTTTCATCCCGCAAACGCCGACTGCTGTCTTCGTCGACGTCACGACCACGTGACATCTGGTGGAGGTGCTGCTTCTTCCATGATCCGGACGCCCCCGCGAAACGCTGACCCAAGTCCAAGCCGCGAGGAGGACGACAGCAAAGAATACCCGGATCGTCGAACAAGCCGCAGGCAGAAGGGACTGCAGCCAGAGCACGGGCTCCTTCCCGAACAAACCAGGCAGCCCAAGGTCCCAACACCCACCGCAGCGACGATGACCGACCCCGTGCAGCCTGCGCCGATCCTACTCCGGCAGCCCAAGGAGCCGCCAACCTTCCGCGGGTCGTCATTCGAAGACCCGGACACCTGGCTCGAGACTTTCGAAAGGGTCTCAACATTCAACAACTGGGACTCCGAGGACAAGCTGCGTCACGTTTACTTTTACCTCGAAGACGCAGCAAGGACCTGGTTCGAGAATCGGGAGTCCACTCTTCGAACTTGGGACGCCTTTCGCAGCGCTTTTCTGCAGATGTTTGCAAGCGTCGTCAGAAAAGAAAGGGCCGCAGCCTTGCTAGAGACGCGGGTCCAACTTCCAAATGAAAGTGTTGCCATCTTTGGAGAGGAAATGACCAGACTGTTCCGCCACGCTGACCCAGCCATGCCCGAGGACAAGAAAGTCAGGTTGCTCATGCGAGGGGTAAAGCAAGAGCTCTTCGCTGGGCTGATGCGGAACCCACCCTCGACAGTCCAAGAATTCATCTCAGAGGCGACGACGATTGAGAAGACCCTGGAAATGCGCAACCGCCAGTACAATCGCCGATCGATTCAAGACAGCCTAGCTGTTCATGCCGTCGGCTCCGACGACCTGCGTGAAACGATCCGAGCGATCGTGCGGGAAGAACTGCGCAAGCTTTTACCCTTACCACAGCCTGAAGTTGCCTCGATCGCTGATATCGTCCGAGAGGAAATACAGCAGTCTCTGGGCACCCCCGAGTCAGCGCAGCCACAGCCGCAAGCAGTGAGCTATGCCGCTGCAGCCCGACGCAACGCCCCCCCTCCTCGCCCACGTCAATACGCCGCGCCACCCCAGCAGTTCCGCCGCCAGGCGCCACCGCCGCCGCCACCGACGTCATACCGCCCGCCAGCCGGCCAGCTATACACGCCGAGAAAGACCGACGTTTGGCGCACCCCCGACCACCGCCCACTCTGCTACCATTGCGGGGAAGCTGGCCACACTTACCGCCGCTGCCAGTACCGACAGATGGGACTGCGTGGGTTCGCCATCGACGCGCCGCGTCCACAGCGAGGGGAAAGACCACACGACATCGCCGACTACCTCGCGGGAACGCAATGGACGCCCCGACAACCTTCCCGTTCGCCGTCGCCAGGCCGCTACGTCTCCCCCCAACGCCGACCATACACTGGCCCAACGCGAGGCCGGTCACCCAGCCCGTATCCGGAAAACTAAGGGCAGCAACCGATGGAGGTGCGGTTGCTGTACGACGAAACACCGAAGATCCTCCGCCGCCGACGACAACGCCGCAACGACATGTAAAGAACACGCCGCAAGCCGAACGAAGCCCTGACGTCGAAACTTCACGGCCCGAAGAAGACCTGACGACACAACGACGAAGCAGCGGGACAAACCGACGTAGCCGTGATCCGACGCCGCGACCAAATCGAAACGGTAGGCGACGAACGAGTGACCTCGACGTTCTCATCGACGGCCACAACGTCACCGCTCTCGTCGATACTGGAGCCGACTATTCTGTCATCAGTGGACCGTTCGCGACGAAGCTGAAGAAAGTCAAGACCGCCTGGGAAGGCCCCGAAATCCGCACAGCGGGAGGTCACCTAGTAACGCCGGCAGGAATCTGCACAGCGAGGGTCTCCATCAACAACCGGATTTATCCCGCAAGCTTCGTAGTCCTTCAGCATTGCTCCCGAGATGTCATCCTTGGTATGGACTTCTTAGGCCTTCATGGTGCAGTCATCGACCTCAGATCGAAGTCGATAACACTATCTACAGAAAAAGCATTACCGCGGTACACGCCGCCAGGGAAGCATGCCTTGAATGTGCTGGAAGACCAAGTCACCATTCCCCCTCGCTCCAGCGTCATCATTTCCGTCGGCTCTCAGAAAGTAGCAGACCTGGAAGGCGTCATTGAAGGCGATCAGCACCAGTTGATTAACCGCGAGATTTGCGTCGCAAGAGGAATAGCAGAGTTGCGGGGAGGCCAAGCAACAGTGATGCTCACAAATTTTAGCAACGAGTATAAGCACGTAAACAAAGGCACGACAGTCGCCTACATCGAAGAAATCACGGCTACGTCGATGGCTTTCGCCATCGCCGATTCTTCCGAGCCAACACCGACGAACCAAGCTTCTAAACCAGTTTTCGACGTTAATCCTAGCCTTCCGAAGCATAAAAAAGAACAGCTCAAAACCCTGCTCTTGAAATACAGGGACTGCTTTTCGTCATCGTCAAGAATCCGCCAGACCCCAGTCGCAAAACATCGCATCATAACAGAGGAAAATGCCAGGCCACTCCGGCAGAGCCCGTACAGAGTTTCAACGCGAGAACGCGAATCCATAAAGAAACAAGTCGACGAAATGCTACGCGACGACATCATCCAGCCGTCGAAGAGTCCATGGGCGTCACCCGTGGTGTTAGTGAAGAAGAAAGACGGAACCCTACGCTTCTGCGTCGATTATCGCCGCCTGAACAAAATCACGAAGAAGGACGTCTACCCTCTCCCACGCATAGACGACACCCTGGATCGACTCTACAACGCGAGGTACTTTTCGTCGATGGACCTAAAGACCGGCTATTGGCAAATCGAAGTCGACGAGAGAGACCGAGAGAAGACTGCCTTTATAACACCAGACGGCCTCTTCGAGTTCAAGGTTATGCCCTTTGGTCTTTGCTCAGCACCTGCGACGTTCCAGCGCGTTATGGACACCGTGCTGGCTGGATTGAAGTGGCAGACTTGCCTTGTGTACTTGGACGACGTCATTGTGTTTGCCTCAAGCTTCGACGAACACCTCCGGCGCCTTGACACTGTACTACAAGCAATCAAGACTTCTGGCCTCACCTTGAAGCCTGAAAAGTGCCGCTTTGCATACGAGGAGCTGCTGTTTTTGGGTCACGTGATCAGCAAGGGTGGTGTTCGCCCAGACCCGCGGAAAACAGCTGCCATCGCTGCCTTCCCGCCCCCCACCGACACGAAAGCCGTGCGCCGTTTTCTCGGCTTGTGCGCCTACTACAGGCGCTTTGTCAAGGAATTTTCACGAATCGCCGAACCGCTAACTCACCTCACGAAGACCGACGTGCAATTCAAGTGGGAAACGGCGCAAATCGAAGCATTTGAAGAACTGAAACGACGCCTTCAGATGCCTCCGATACTAGCACATTTCGACGAATACGCCGATACGGAAATCCACACCGACGCAAGCAGCGTAGGACTCGGCGCCGTCCTTGTGCAGAAGACTGACGGGCAGGAAAGGGTCATCAGTTATGCTAGCCGGTCGCTATCAAAGGCAGAAACGAACTATTCCACAACAGAAAAGGAGTGCCTAGCGATCATCTGGGCTGCATCCAAGTTTCGCCCCTACCTCTACGGCAGGCCCTTCAAAGTTGTGAGCGACCACCACGCATTGTGTTGGCTAGCTAACTTGAAGGACCCTTCAGGTCGCCTCGCACGGTGGAGCCTACGACTTCAAGAATTCGACATTACCGTCGTTTACAAGTCCGGAAGGAAACACTCCGACGCTGACTGCCTGTCTCGCGCCCCCGTCGACCCACCGCCGCAGGACGACAAGGAGGACGACTCCTTCTTGGGAATCATAAGTGCCGACGACTTCGCCGAACGACAGCGAACGGATCCAGAACTCAGGGGCCTTGTGGAATACCTCGAGAGCAGGACCACCGTTGTTCCGAAGGTATTCACCCGGGGACTGGCGTCATTTTTCTTGCGCAACGGTGTTCTCCTAAAGAAGAACTTCTCACCGCTTCGAGCCGATTGCCTTCTCGTGGTACCCTCGACATTGCGGCCAGAGGTCCTCCAGGCTCTGCACGACGACCCGACGGCTGGACACCTGGGTGTTTCTCGCACGCTAGCAAGAATACAGGAGAAGTACTACTGGCCGCGCCTTTCCGCCGACGTCACTCGTTACGTGAAGACCTGCCGGGACTGTCAGCGACGCAAGACACCGCCCACTAGGCCAGCCGGACTTCTGCAGCCTATCGAGCCACCTCGACGGCCGTTCCAGCAAATCGGCATGGACTTACTGGGGCCGTTCCCGACGTCCAATACCGGAAACAAATGGATCGTCGTAGCTACAGACTACCTCACCCGCTACGCCGAGACGAGGGCCCTGCCTAGAGGCAGTGCCGCCGAGGTAGCGAAGTTCTTCGTTGAGAACATCGTCCTGCGTCATGGCGCCCCAGAAGTTCTCATCACCGACAGAGGTACGGCGTTTACTGCTGACCTAACTCAGGCAATACTGAGATACAGCCAAACAAGCCACCGCCGGACCACAGCGTACCACCCACAGACAAATGGCCTGACCGAGCGGCTAAACAAGACCATCGCCGACATGTTGGCCATGTATGTCGACGTCGAACACAAGACGTGGGATGCCATCCTTCCGTATGTGACCTTCGCATACAACACGGCCGTCCAAGAAACGACGCAGATGACGCCGTACAAGTTGGTCTACGGAAGGAGCCCGGCGACGACGCTCGACGCCATGCTACCCAACGTCACCGACGAAGCAAACCTCGATGCCGCCGCTTACTTACAACGTGCCGAAGAAGCTCGACAGCTCGCCCGCCTGCGCATCAAGACCCAGCAGCACACCGACAGCCGTCGCTACAATCTTCGACGACGCTTCGCGGAATACCAGCCCGGCGACCGTGTTTGGGTCTGGACGCCGATACGCCGACGTGGGCTTAGCGAAAAACTCCTTCGGCGATACTTCGGGCCATACAAGGTTCTTCGACGCCTCGGCGCTCTTGACTACGAGGTGATCCCGGACGGCATTACGAACTCCCAGCGACGCCGCGCACGACCTGAAGTCGTCCATGTCGTGCGCCCTGGGGACTCTATTTTTCTTCCTTTGTTATTGTAATTTACTTTTGTATGCACTTGTTTTTTTTCTCTCTTCTATGTTCTTTCACAAGCATCGGGACGATGCTTTTTTTTTTTCAGAGGGGGGCAATGCCACGCCCACTTCTTGTCTTGTTTTGATGTATTCGGGTTTGACCGGCAGGGACGGTTATCAACGCTCGACGCTGTCCGCGCAGCATTGTTCGAGAAGCTTCACGTCTATAGTAGATCGTTCTGTTAAGATTGCGCCCCGCACGCGAATTTTCCAGCTTTGTCTAGAGATAACGCCGCCACCAGCGATATTGCTGGAAAGTTCGATACCACCTGTATAAAAGCCGACGCGATTGACCGCTTGTCAGTTGATCGACGGACGACGCCCTGTTCGCCGCTATCATTGTACAGCGTGTATTGCTGTAGCTCTAGTTCTCATTTTTCCGGCCACAAGTTCGGCCAAATAAACAGTTTCATCCCGCAAACGCCGACTGCTGTCTTCGTCGACGTCACGACCACGTGACAATATCAGATTAATGTCCGTGGTTCTAGCGTTGGCTCCGCTTTTATGGCAGTCTAATAAACGTTACATTTGTGTTCCTATATATGATTCAGCAAGCTATATTGAAGCATTGCTCGGCCCCGGAGGAATACATTAACGAAAGTTACGTATGATATTCAGATGATTGCACCGTAAAGTGCACTTAGCTTAGATGATAATACTGACGTATGTACTCCAGCGTGAGGGCTGACATTACGTCAGGCCATAAGTTACCCTTTGAACGCCAGTGTTGTCGACGTGCCTGGTAAGCCTACGATGTGCACCCAGCTAATACACTTACAAAAACACGTCGATCCACCTCGTAACGCTTGGCTCAAAGCTATAAAATACAGCATAGAAGTAATCGCTGACCGCTTCGCATGAAACCGATTCTCACAACGCGTGGGATCTGCCGAATTTTTTTTTTCCCCGAAGCGTCGCTTTTAGTGGCTGCAGTCTGTGGCGATAGAGTGGCCTCTTCTGGTCCGCCGCTGCAGCTGCCTGGCCGAGTAGCTGCCGTGACAGTCAGGGGCGGATCCAGGTGCCAACTTTGGGGGGGGGCGGTTCCTTCATCTGACCGGGGGGGGGGGGGGGTGTGATGGTAGGGTAGGGATGAGGAGAGACAGGCACTGCAGGCAGGCGGGGGGGGAGGGCTGACACATGCTTTGGGGGGGGCGATCGCCCCTACCGCCCCCCCTCTGGATCCGCCACTGGTGACAGTACTCTCAATATTGTAGTTGCATTCCCTGCCCCAAATTTTGACAGGATGGAAACTCAAAGACCTTACAGCTTACAAAATTGATTATACAACTTGAGTATTATAACTTAAACAGCTTCAAGTACATTGCTATATTTGCGTTTGTCCACTTGAAGCCACGTGTTTCAACCAGTCTGTTTCTAGAATGTCGAGCTCGGCATAGGAATTAGTCGACAATAAGCGTACACAGGTTGTATATATAGATTTTCAATAGACTGCCTAATTAAGTTCTCGAGAGGGTAAACTCGGCCATCAGTCGAAGCCAGTAGCGCACCCAGGATTTCTGTCAGGGGGGGGGTTCAAATTTTGACGAAAGTCATGTGATTGCATATTTGGTGTGTATGTGGAGGGGGGGGGGACCTTGCGTAACATGCCGTTTCCTTGCTTCCGCTGGAAAAATCGTAGAGCAAATAAAATGCCAAATAATAATAACAACAACAATGATGATTATATTTATTATTATTACTTCTTCGGTGTTTTCCAGAGACATCCTAACTGTTAACTTGCAAGAGCCTGACAGGGCCATGAATCCATTAAGCGAAGCAGTTCACGTAGAAAAAAAACGGCAAATTTATTAAACCAACGCATAACAGTTCCCAACAACCTTGTCTATCACAAAATTAGTTTTGCCGCTCCGTGCAGTGAGAAGGGGGGCGATATGCCGGCCGGTTGGCGGTCGCGCAATGCTGTTAAGAAAAACTCTGCAGGTCAGCATGTTCTAAATTATGAGAGCCGAACATCATATATTATGTTTCCTTTGAGCCTCGTGAAACTATATCTCAAAGTGAATTGTCAGCCTTAACTAGGTGCATTTGTACAAAAGGCATAGTCTGAATAAATACACTGACTCCATGACAACAGTTCATAAAGAGCTCATATAATATCAAGGGAATAAATCATTGCATAGAAACAATGTGACTGGGGTTAAAAAAGTAGAGAAATGACGCCACACAGATTCAGACACCGAGAAACTTTTTATTCGGGTCTACAAGAGGTCTATAAATTTAATTCTGTCAAGGTCGTCTCGTATGTTTGAAATGTGAAAGATTAACCTGACATCATGAAAAATACTTCCGAAATTCGTTTGGGTAGGGTAGGAAAATCAGTTGGCCGTTGACGCGTACTATCATAGCATCGTTGGCAGAATTAAAGTCGAATCAGGTAAGTGCCTCAGTCGTGTTTGCCAACATTGCGACAGAAGGATTTGCGTCTGTCAAGGCAGCTGCGTCATCACAGGCGTGTTTGGTGCAGTTGTGTACTCGTTCTCTTGTCTTGCTGCTGATGTTGGCCACCTGAGGAACAAAACTCAGAGAGAAGTAAGCATTATGCACTATTTCAGTCACCAGCATGGGCACAAGAAAAGCGCCTCGCTTCTGATGGTAGAAAGGGGGTTAGGATCAGGGAGAAAGTCTGATGAAAATTCACACTTAGGGAAAGCACGCAAGTCGCGCTGACGACAGACACGATAGCGGCGCCGATGGTTACGTCACAGAAGACGGCAAGTTGTAGAGATATGGTCATCCGTTTAAGCTCTTACCTAGACAGCCGTGGCAGCGGTGAGTTTTGTAAGCATTTTAGAAAGTTATTAATGACTGGTGAAGTGGACTAACTCTAGAAATGCGCAAGCTAAATCAGTTGGAACAACGAAGAGAATGTGCGAGCCAGACAGGTTGACCTATACAGTCCTATACTAACATTAGGAATGCGTTAATAATGAACTGGCGGAGTGAGTGAAGAGCAAGATAATATATCATGTGGACAGAGCCCGAAAGTTGTAATCTGTATGATTAAGCACAAGTGAAATAGCTAAACCAAGCGAAGAAAATTTTTAAACGAACAACTACAGGCATACGCATGTAGTAGAAGCTAGTTTAAAACCACTCAATTCAGTAGGCAGCGTACATAGGTCTGTTCTCAAGCAGGCGTTTGTAGCAGTGGCGCGTTTGCGGATGAGACACTCTACAGCTTAAAGTCCAGCCGTCGTGGCTTCGTTGCCAATTCGTCCAAAATCTCCTCAGGTGATAGAGGAACTTCTCGGTGAATATTTAGCAAAGCTAGACCATTTAACCTTAGTGCTCCAGTCGTGTTGCGAAGATAGGTTTTAAGACGTCTCAGAGTTGAGAAGGACCTCTCACTTGTAGAAGTCGTTACTGGGAGAGTAGCCATAATTTGAAGAAGTTTTCGGATCACAGGAAAGATACCAGGCGGGTAGGACTGCAGGGCTTCCAAAGGACCCATTGGGCGTTTTTCAAGCCGCTGAAGCTTTCTGTACCAGAGATGTAGCTCCCCCACGGCAGACGACACGGAGTCCCCAACATCAGAATGGTAGCTCTCACAGAGAATGCGCATTGCATTCTCGTCGTCCTTGCTCGGTAACAGGCTTAATGAAGAAGGAAGGAGAACTTTAAATTGAGTAAGAATGCTCTTGTGCTTCACGAATCTCTCATCGATTTGTTCTGTGAAAGCTTCGAGAAATGGAAGGAACACACAACGACGGAAATACTTTTCCGGTGTCGACGAAGGCACATTTGAGCGCATCCTTTGCTGACCAACGATCCTTGGCATTTCAATAACCAAGCCAATCTCTTCACAAACTGACGTAATATGTTCAAAAAGTTCATGAAATACCTCGTGAGCTCGGGATCTAAGGTTACGTGCAGTAAACAAAACGTCATCAGCCAATGTGAGAGCGGATGAAAGATCCATGTTTACAGTTTGCAAGTATTTGCTTAACGGCAAGCTTATGGAGAAAACTTTTTCCGCCACAAAGAGACAGACAAGAAACTCGCTTCTCTGCAAAGCGCACAGTAGGATTTGAGCGTTCGACGAAGCTTCCCGATCACTCCAGCTGTCGCTAATGTTTTGGAGAGTAGACAGAACGGGATGGAGAATATTTACAAACACATTCAGAGCATCGCGTCTCTGAACCCATCGTGTTGGACAGAGCGACTTCAAGCGCGTCACGTGAGCTGTTGGTACTAACTTTTCAATTTGGTCACCTAGAGCAGCTTGGCGTTTTGGACTCGCATGAAAAAACTCACAAACTTTCGCCACGGTTCCCATGCAATTTCTAATCTGAGGCACAGAGCACGCACTTGACAGACTTAAATTGAGGCTGTGAGAGGCACAGTGAACATAAATGGCGTTAGCACACTGCTGTCGGACGTGTGCTTGAACGCCGTTGTAAGCACCACTCATTGAGGCTGCACCGTCATACCCTTGAGCTCTGATATACTCGGTTGCAATGCCTATATCATGTAAGCTTTTTAAAATTGTATCGGCCAGGCCCCTTCCCGTTAGGTCAGTAACAGGAACAAACTGCAGAAATTCCTCCCGAATTTCGATTTTTTCCATATCCACGTAGCGTGCGCAAAGCGAAAGTTGCTCAACGCCGGCTATATCGGTTGTCTCATCAGCCAATACTGCAAAGCATTTAGCAGCATTCACTTTAGAAACTAGCTCTCGCAGAATAATGCTATTACATGCTGAAATAATCTCATTTTGGGTTCTCCAACTCGTGTAAGTTGCATTAGCTCCGCATTCTTCTAGGTGACTCTTTAGAGAATCATCGCCGTTGCAGGCGCGCAACCTAAGCAGGGCCTTGAAATTTCCTTCGTTCTCTACAGGCTCACGCGACAAATCTATTCGCCCGCCATCTCTATGACCTCGAAGAGCAACTCCCTGCCTTCCGCACCAGATTACCGTTGTAATAACAGGAGTCAGGTTTTTTCCGTTTTTGGCTATTTGCTCTCTTAGCCCGCGGTCAAGGTCCTGGTCAATAGGGTTCTTCTTGCCTTCTAAAATTTCTAGAAAATTGTCCGCACCAAGGACGCTGTTTCTGTGAAACGACTTTTTCTCATGCTCGTTAAAAGCCTCAATTGCATTTTTCCAGTTGTCGAACTTTGACATCACAAGTTTGCCAGAGGGCAAGCCTCGCGCACCGACCCCAGGTGGAGCGAAAAGGACGCAATACTTACAAAAGGCGCCGTTCTCCTTTTTTGAATAGACGAGCCAGTTCCATCGCTGCAGCCACCGGTACTGAAATTTCAAATTCCTTGTTCCCGTTGGCCTGAATGGAAAGGTTGCGGCAGGTGTCCATGCGCTCGTCAGTAGCTCCTTTTTCTTGACATCGGTAACCTACAAAAGATTTGTGTAATTAATGTACAGGGGCTAACCAGAAATGCTCGCACTGGCAGCGTCAAGGGTTGAATCATAGCAAAATATGTTTTTAAAAAGAGGCTACGAAAAAAGATTGCTTTTATACACGCAGTTTGTGTCGCTTAGATTAGGAAGTAACAAGCACCACTGATACGTGTACACATAAACATTAATTATTAGACAGCAATTATGCATATTGAAGGTTCAAGTTTGTTCATTCCCTTCTAAACTAATAGTCTGAGGGCACTGGGGGGGGGGGGGGGGGGGTTTGCTCGGAAATAAAAAATCGACGCCTTCAGTTTGATCTCGAAAATTTAATAAACTCTGGGGTTTTACGTGCTAAACCACGATGTGATCATGAGGCACACCGTAGAGGAGGGCTCCAGAAATTTCGACCACATATATGTGGCTCTAGTTTGTGTGTTTTTTGAACATTGCGCATGAATTATTTATTTATTTCGTGGGCGCTCCACAACATAAAAAAGCAGCTGCAGTCTTAAACTGCGTAGAAATGTGCAATCCTTCTGTAATTTTTCTTTTCGATGTTCTTTAAGCGCTAGAAATGCACGAAAAGTCAGTTTACAACTAGCCGAGCCTTTAAGTAATGCCCCTTCAGCTACACTCATAAACAGTGAAATCCACGTGAGAATTTATAAGAGCATAAAACGGTACGGGCGTCACGAACATCCTCCGAATTTGCCAAGGTCTACAAGGGCTGCGAGGCAAATCTGACAACCCTCAGACTCCGCAGGAGTGGCTACAGCCATGCACATGTGACACAAGCAGAATAGGTCTTATGGCTGTCCCCGTTTCACTCGCCATTCTAGACTGTAGTTAACATATAGTTTAATGATTGATTCGATTTCAGTTTGTACCTGGCACGTTAGAAAGGCGAAAGGAACAAAATACATGGCTGAACCCACGACACATTTCCCTGTATGGGAAGTGAGGGACAGAACGTGCTCACAACTGGGAAAGCATCCCAATTTCATAAACCCATTTTGAACAGAAACCAAGCAATGGCATCGGATCGAATAAAACAAGTGACATTATGCAAAGAGCTAAAATCTAGCAACTAGAGTCAGCCTAATTTTTAAAATAGGCCCTCAGAAATCCTGAACCTCACGAATTTATTTTTACGAGTTGGTAATTCGAACAAAAATATAGATTTCGGAATTGATGAGATTATTCTGCGTAAATGCACTAAATAAAGAGAAGTAATTAAGGAATGGAAAATGAGACAGCTGCCCAATCATTAGAGTGCCCCAAACAACTTGCGTACGCAAGCTGCTGCTTTCTCTTGTGCTCGCCTTGGGCGCAGCTGCAGGAGAACAGAAAAAAACGGGCAGAGTACAAAACAGTACATACCATATAGATTGCTTCGATGTCTCATTTTCCAATCTTTAATATTGGAAGCCGGGAGATTGCGCGTAATCAACCACCTGCCAAAGGGAAATTTTGTATTTCCGTTTAGCAGGTTGCTTTGTCATTAGGTACATACTGTAAGTTTTGCCATGTCGCAAATACCGAACTGTCTACATATTTTGCTGGATAAACTCAATACATGCGAGTTACGCACGTAAAAGACTAATATTTAGCTGTTAAAGATTGCCAATAGCTATGATTGTTGTCGAGTTGTGCCACTGTAAGAATGAATTTTCGAGATATCAAAACGGCGGTTGTTGCCATATACAGAAAAACTCACAATATTAATTAAGTGACCTATAGTAGATAGAACCATCTGTCTCATTGCACTTGAATGAATGCATATCGGGTACTACTGCGCCAGTTTGTACACTCTGTAAATATTGATTATATACAAACATTATGTACAGTGCTCGTCAAATGAAACCCGAACAGCGGCAAGCCCCATTGACAGGCGCGCGCATCCGATTTGACCGCACTGTGCATATGCGCGCCCGCCGCCTGTCCATGGTGATAACTGGACGGCGCGCACTGTATACAACTGCGAAGGCTTGCCGCTGTTCGGGTTTCATTTGACGAGCACTGTACAGTTCAATGCAGCACACGTACAATTCTCACATCATGGGTAAACTGCATTATAGCCACACTTACCGACTTGCCAGCGTAGATCCCCAGGTCATTTGGGTGCGCAGGTTCGTCGAATGAAGCATCGTCGGTGAGGACTTGCTGACCGATGGACTCATCTGACGACGATATCTGATCAGTCACCGGTTCCTCTACGACTGGAATTTGGCATTGCGGCGTTGTTGCTGCATCTCTTGAATCCGCACACGGACTCTTTTTGGGGAAGTAAGTGAGTAGCGTGTTCGGCTGGCGCTTCAGCGAGGAGGCTTTGGCTAAATAGCTCATTGTCGACGCTGATTCGCGCAGCAGACACAAAAAGAAGTTCCAGCAAGCGAACTAAACGTAGGTATGGGTGCACACCAAACTTTATAGCTTCCGTCGGCTATAAAAAAAGAAATGGTAAAGAGAGAGAGAGAGATGTTTATTGAAAAAGGGAAACGTGGCGCCCGAAATACCTTTCGCACTTGCCCAAAGTCCTTCCCTTTCCTTGCTAAACGTACCCAAAAACATTGACTCATTGTGCCACGGCTTCTTGCTCCGCCCACACACAGACGCGGTGCAAAAAAGCGCTCTGGGTAGGTGGGATGCTGACAGCGCACACGCTACGGTTTTCCTAACTTTGAAGATACCGCACCGTCCGTGCTTTGACAGATGAAAAATGACACTCGTGCACTGAACCAGCGTACTAAAAGCAAGGCTTGCTCAGAAATGCAGGAACCAATATGAATGTGCTTAAAGTAATTTCGTCGTGCGGCCGTGCTATGCAGCCTCGGTGGGGTCGCAGTAGCTTCGACGAACGAGCCGTGTTTGAGGTCGCCTTTCTTCTCGCCGCACTAACGCGCCACGTTCAGAAAAAATGCACGATCACTCCGCTGCAGCCATTAAGGAACAGACGACACGACTCGTCTGCCTGCGCCACAGCAGCTGTACTATAACAGGCACACACAAGGGATGCCCTTGAAGCAGTGGATCATTGTTTCCCTGGTGTACGAGCGGCGCAAGGCTGGTCTGTGGAAACACCCCCCCCCCCTCCTCTTCGTCTTGCGTTTCTTCAGTGGCTGCAATGTCCGAATCGTGGTGGGTGATTCCAGACGATGAGCCGGCAGTAAACAAGCTCCTAAGAAAATACAAAGCATGTGTGTCGTCGGGTCGAAACTTGCTTCAAAATTGAAAACATGTGCCTAAATAGGTCGGCGGATGGATCGGACGCCGCCGCCGGCGCGTACGCCGTCGACGCCTTATCTTTGGAAGTTTGGGTGGGCATTGTGCAGACGTGGGGGAAACGCTCCTTCTTCAAATTTTGAGGAAAGGAGACGCATGAATAGGGCTTCTTTTCTTGTTCGGCATGCATGAAAGGGTGCGTCAGGCGGCGGTGGTGCATGTCCACAAGAACACAGCCGTGCGCCGAGTGCCCCTCATCGTACATCGGCGAGACCAAAAACTCTCCCGAACGAATTAGACGACACGTAAACGACGTCCGGAAATTCAACAAAGAGCGCAGCGCCGTCGCCGAACACGCCGAGACGTTTGACCACAAAAGAGACTTCAACAGAACGGCCATCCTTGAAAGTGAAACCAAATGGAGGAGGAGATTACTACTGGAGTCATGGCACTATCAGCGAACCACTCTAAACATCAATCGTTCCCTCGGAACCCTTCCCCCTGTGTATTCGCATGGGCTACGCTCCGCGGTAATGCGTGGGGTCATTGACCGCACCGAGAGTGCGCCTTCAAAACGCCGCTGCAAAGTCCCCCCCGAAGGATGGAACCAAGCCGGTTCCGAAACGTCGGGTTCTTCGGTGTTTACGCAAATTTGGTTGGAGATTAAATAATATTTTTCTCAGTTTACTTATCCAACCAGACAGACTTCTGTCTAATGTTTACCTTCAAGAACACAGGAGTTCGAGGGCTTGACGGGTGTTGAAGTTGGGGAGGTGTATGGCTGTGTGTGCCTGTGTCGGTGAGATGGGGGCAGAGAAAGGGGATACTTGGAGTGCCGGGCTGTGCGAGGCTGTACGCCCACGTCTTTCCTTTTTTTTTTTTTTTTTTTTGCACTGCGCAGAGAGGAGCGAAGGCCCAACGTGTACATAAGAGGCAGGTCGCCTTCAGTGAGGTTAGCGTTGTTTGAGGCCCTTTGGATATGCCAGGATTCATTTCCGGTAATTGGTTGCGAGGACTCCAGTTTCAGTAAGATTAACTCAGTGGTATACGTCTTGGGATGTTCGGCTAGGGGGTTGCGATCTCTTGTAAAACTGGGGACGTTGTTTCCGTTTTTCTTTGAGGTTCTCGGTTTCGCTTATGCAGCTGGCGTCGCAGCCATATCAAGCAATTTTTTAGACAATGCCTTGGGTTCTCTCTTTCGGCGGCCAGTCTTTGGAAGCAGGCAGAGAACGCGCATAGCCGAAAGTGACGTATTTCTGTGGTGGTGTTGATTGGCAGGGCCTGTTGCTGGATTTCTCTGCTTCCGTGGCTGTGTTTGTGGAAGTGAATTGCTTTCTGAATAAAAGATTTTAAGTAGCCATTTTTGGTGATTGTCCTGAATATCGTGCCTTTTTCCTTTTTTTATTTCTTTCAATTTGTGTGCAGTGGTATGTTTCTGCCCCTTGCGTTAATGTCTTTACGGCTGACGTATTGTGGATTTTTAAATGGCTAGAAGTGAACTGAACATATCGACTAGTGTAGGTGTTTCCATAGTTTTATTTTCAGGTTACGAGAACTTGCGAAAACGGCAGGGAGTCTGATATTTCAAGGGTGAACGAAATTCTAATCCGATGGAATTTAGATGAGAGAGGAAATTCATGACTTAGCATCTCTTGACGATCAAAAAACAGTCGTTGAGAGTATCTGAGAAAGATTTTCGGCTGCGGCTGGAATGAGTTGAGAGCTTGTTCCTCGGTGTGTTCCATAGTTATATTTGCATGATGACAGAGATGGACACATAATTTCAAATAGTCAAACATTTGTGTGGAAGCTTTTATATTTAGCAAACTTAATGTGATGCGATAAGCACGGAAAAGGGAGGTTCGCACTACATGTACCTGGAACGTCGCAAGTGCTTCAAATGATCTTTTTTTTTTCGTGGATCGATAGTTACTTTGATTTGGTCCTGCCAAATAGAACAATATTGTGCCTCGTTCGCACATTGAAAGCGGCGCTAATTGCTAAGACCTTTAATATAAAGCGGTGGCACGTGATTATAGAATTTAGGGCTTGATAACATGCATTTACAGCCTGATAAGCTCCCTCAACTCAAGTTGGCCGTCGGATGAGTGCTGTGAGTGCCCTCGTTTTCAGTTTGTGTTCTGCAGAGCTGTGATGCAAAAAGAATGTATGTTGGCAAGGAGATCGCTTATCATTGACTATTCAAAAGAAAACAAGGATGCTGCTTGACGGACACAATTCACGTTCACTATAATATCAAGGATTTTAAACGAAGTGCCGAAAATGCCGCTGGCAGCGACACTGGAAATGTGCATCACTAAGCGTGTTTCGTTTCCAGAGCGAGTAAAGCCATTGAATGCACATGACAACGCTAGTGACTGCTCTATAAAATGCGCTTTATGATGTCGAATTTGAAGAAACATGCACATTCAAGGCAAAACGACCATAGCATGTTTATTGCGCAACTATCGCTCTCGCGCCTTTATAGCCATTAAATCTTGCCGTGCGGCAATTTGATGGCATTTATTAGGTACCCGAGACCTTAAACACGTTAGGATCGTCCCAGTGAACCAGGTATTATTTGAATGCATGCAAGTCAGTGCATTAGATTTCTTCGTGTGAAATGGATTATATGTGATTCTGCGTGCACAGCTGCGTGAGCGGCTACATCTAATATATTTTCATGTCACATACATTGTGCACCGAAGCCTGTGGCTAGGCAACGCATTACCATTGTACACCAACAATACTTTGTTTCAAATGTTCCGGGATATCTCCGTGCGCTGTGGCAGTAATCAAAAAGGGGCAAGAAAAGAAAAGGGGTCCGACTGACAGCCCGTGAAAGCATCTTTTTCGTCCAAAGCTGCGTCACTAGGACTCAACGCAGAGCCACAAACCATGCGGCTTGCACTCATTCAGTTTGTAAGCAGGTCAGTGAATACAGCGCATTTCTGGAGTCAATCAGGAAAAATCGACCTCAAGCCACATTCTGAATTAAAATTACAACGTCAGCGGGGCCCTTGAAGGTGTACGTTGGGCCCTCGGCGACGAGGACATTGGGCAGTTACGAGGGGGGGGGGGGGTTAGGTCGGCCTCAGGGGGGGGTTACAACCCCCTAAACCCCCCCCCCCCCGTCGGTGCGCCACTGAGTCGAACGAATGTAACGAACAGAGAAAGGGTTCAGAGGCGTAGCCAGAAACTTTTTTTCGGCGGCGAGGGGGGGGGGGTCAACAATACTGCCACGTGCGTTTCTTATTATCACTTTTGCTGTATTGTTTTCGCCCACAAAGACTGTCAGCAACGCTCAGCGCGAACCGCGCCTCATTGTTCGAGAAGCGTCGCGATCATTGTAGATCGTTTTGTTAAGATTGCGCGCAAGACGCGCACACTCGAGCTTATTCTAGAATTTGCGCGACAGCTGCAGCGATAACGCTGGAATATTCGACGGCACATGCTTAAATGCCGACGCGCTTCACCGCTTGTCAGTTGATCGACGGTCGACGCTCTGTTCGCCGCTATCAGTTTATTGCTGTAGCTTGACTTTCAGTTTCCCGGCCACAAGTTCGGCCTAATAGTTTCATCTCGGACGTGCTGACCGCTCCCTTCGTCGACGTCACGACCACGTGACAATACTTTATGTGTGTTTGTGCGCGTTTGTGTGTGTGTATATATATATATATATATATATATATATATATATATATATATATATATATATATATATATATATATATTGTACCGGTGCGCCTTCAATATATATATATATATATATATATATATATATATATATATATATATATATATATATATATATAGTGGCCTCTTCTAATCTGATATTCTGGTCTATATAGGCAAAATTGAAGAAAAAAAATTCGGGGGCGGAGGAAGGGTTTGAACCCCCTCCCGTGGCTACGTCAGTGAAAGGGTTGACACTGCGACGAGGCACTTCCTGATCCTCAAAACGCTCATACGCGCGTATGTCGCATTTGTTTCTATAGTGCAGGTGCGTCCACTGTGGAGCCATGAGGCGACCGTCCTTGCTGGCGTTGGTGACCCTTCTGGTTCAGGTGAGCACAGGAGTGATATTGTGTGAAGTGGACTGTCCAATTCAGCGCGCGCTGATTGGATAGAGTTCGAGAGCTGGAGGACCGGCGCCGATTCTAACTGTTGCTGTCCGAGCCCTGTCCAGTCAGTGCGCGCTAAATAGTACTTACAACGAGCCAGGTCTCCTTTAGATGTACACGAGGAACCGCGTGGAGAATGAATTAGTGGAACAAGTGGCGTGCCGTCTGCGGGTGTAACCGACGTCCTTACATGTACGCATCATGTTTGGCGAAAACGACATGGATAGTTCGATGAAGTCCGTCTGGCCAGAGCAGCAGAATCAATCGCGATATTATTTTCAGAGACATAAACCGTACTTACACAATTGTAGGTCGGCCCATTTTATCTAAATTTGAAATCCAAAGTTAGGGGGTCGACTTACAATCAAAACCGAAACTGGTACCACCAGCTACGGCGCGACAAACGAGAAATCAGGGACGCTGTGGCATCGTTACGACATTATGTTTGCGTTTTGACTCTACCTGTAACATATACTGTATTTTCTCGCGTATATGCCGCACATTCAGTAACGATTTGCGGAAAACTTCCCAATCCTCGCGGATTGCCGCAAAGCTAATTTCATTGCATAGCTCTAAAGCACGGCCGTGAAGCCACCTTTGCACACCGGAATTCGCGTTCTTTGTCATGACTTTACAAAAGACGTTGCGGGGTATTTGTTGATACTTTCTGACTTCAAATTATTCAGCGCTACTTTTTACGAGGACATGAGGGAGAAGTGCGTGACAGGACGGGCGTTGACTCCAAATATGCAGTCGGCACCCGTCCGTCCTGGTGGTACGCGAAATTGTCACGCAAGAAACCCGCATCTTCGCATCGGAAACGGGTATGCCGAGGACGCACTTCGAGACCAGCAGGGCATGGACATCAAAATTCATAAAGAGGGATGACGAGTGAGCATATCTAGGCAGTCTACGTAAATGAAGGTCCTTTACGAAATGCACTCGCAGTTTTTTTTGGTTTTTTTGCCGTGCGATATAAGGGGGTGGACCTACATTCAAGTCGACTTACAATCGTGTAAATACGGTATTTGTGGATCACCCAGGCAAAAAGTGGCCGGATGCACCATGGGTGTGCCTGTGGTCCCTCACACAGTTAGGGAAGGATGCACAAGAATTTGTATACACAGATAACAGCTGACGTAGCAGGTAAATTTTTGTTTGAAGCAGTGAAGGAGAGTGAAAGAATATTAACATGCGTACATACGTATGAAATACGTACAGATGTTGTATAAAGTTGTAATAAGCTGATTTGCATATAAAATTTCGTAGGCAGATAAAAAAGCGGCGTGACAACCTCATATAAAAAATAGTCGAGTCATACACGTTACTAACAATGTAAGCGAACTGTCAATGCATGGGTCGTAAGGTATGTGTTCACTTTATAAAGGTTGCACACATGACGCATATGCAAACGTGTTGCACATTGTGATCATGGCACAGTTGCGTATGAACACGGGCATCAATTACCGTAAAAAGGTTAAAAGAAACAAAACAGATGGGGTTACGGCCACGTGGACGGCGAATCTTCGTTCACATGACGTTTGTCTGTGTTTGCACGAATTTGCTTGTTACGCGTAGAACGTTGTTTTGGAGTAGTATAGGAGTGCACGCACTCCTATACTGTAGGATGTTTTGCCGTTGTATGCCAGGTCTTTCTTTTTTTTTTTAATTAAACAAAATACAAAGAAAATGTATGGTTTGGTCGTTTCTATTGGTATATGTAGCGTATACTACATAACATCTATAGGTCTTCGGCACAGATGTCTGACTAACGTGCTTTTTGTAAATAATACACAAATATAGGATTGATTACCTCCTTTTTTGAAGGTTTACGAAATTGTCGAACTAGCTATCGTTTTGAACAGTAGAAATTAGCTCACAGAGATACATGTAACGATGGAAATAACTGCCACAAAGTGAGAAACGAACCCATGATATATTGGCATGTCACAACATTCATACCAAGGGCGTGCTGCGTGACACTGGCTATTTGTGATTACAGTCGAACCCGCATATATAGAACTCGCTAAAAAAAAAACGGGAATTAGTTCGGTGTATCGTATAATTCGATATAAAACTTTTAAAGAACTTGCCGTATTTTCGGTGCGCAAGTTGGCTTCACAGTACTGCTTGACCATAATGCAAGGAAGGCGGCTTACGGTAATACTCGGTTATTTTTTTTTTCTTTCTAGTTTTTACAGCGGAGCTATTAAGCTTTTCGTATATCCGTTTCGTGCGAACAGACACAATCATCATCATGAAGGGTCTCTGTGGCATCTCGCGTCGCCTAGCACCTGGCACAGCTGTGCCTAGCGCGTGCAACGCAGTAAAGACAGAAAAAGAGATAGAAAGGAAGAGACACAAAGAAATATAGAAAAAAACAGAGACCAAGACAGAAACGAAAACAAAAAAAAGAGAGAGAAAGAAAAAGATAGGGAGAAAGAGGAAGCGAGATATAGAGATAGAAAGAAAGAGAAAGAAGTAGGTAGAGAAAGAAAGAAATATAGACAAAAAAAATAGAAAGGAATATAGGCAAGAAGGGAGGAAGAAAGAAAGGGGAAAAGAAACAAAGAAGGCCGTCCATCTCCGCTGTTTCTTCAGGCTTGGCACCACAAGTGCGAAGGTGCCTCAATTTTTTATTAAATGCGAAGCATTTCTTAGCGAACCCACGCCACTTTGAGCATTTCTATCTACGTATCCATCTATTGTTACGGGGAGTATTGACCTTTCAATACCCGTGACACTATCTATCTATCTAGCCGCCTACATCTGGGTGCTCTCGTGATCTCCTTCCTAACTTGGTGTAGACTAAAATCGGCATGGGAGGGTAAGAGGATTTGAAGAATATGACTGCCCGATCATGATATGAATCAACGTTACTAGAACAAACTCAGTTTAAAAGCTCCGCCGGAGAGGTGGTCCGCGTGGCGGTCGCGAGAACTAGTGGCGCTGCAGTCACGTCTAGCTCCCGCGGCTGGCGCTTGTTGTGATCGGCGCTGCCGATGTACGAGCGCACGTGGGTTACAGCGTCGTCTGCGCTTTGTTAGCTCGTCATTTTTGCGACTGTTCTTGACCAGGCTTAGCGTCTTGTGCGAAGACACGTGCATGATGTACGAAGCGTAACGAGGGCGAACAGATTCACACTGCGGTATGCCGACTTGCTTTGCGCCGGGCTGCAAGAGCGGCTACCGCAGCGACGACTCCGCTTCACGACACTTCTTCGGACCTGCAAAAGACCCTACGCCATTCAAGCTTTGCATCGCAAAGATAGAAAGCTTACTGCGAAATTCAAGGTCTGTGACGTTCATTTTGAGAGTGACGACATTGTAAAGCACTATCGTCGTGTCGTTGCGGGACAAGAAGTTTTGATCCCACGTGGAAAGTGGGAACTCGCGCCAGGTGCCATGCCGCGCTTGTTCCCAGCACTTCCACCCCACATTTCAAAGCCAAAATGTTCGGGGTTTAGGCGCAAATCCCCCCCAAAACGCACGGCGTCCCGCGAAAGCCCAGTGCCCAATTTGGAGGAGCCGCCAGAAATAGAACAGCAAAACGAAAGGCAGGCGATTACCTATATACGCTACCGAGACTGAGAGTTGCATCACACTATAACATTCGATCAGTTGTCAGCTGTCGCTATGCCTTCAAAGCAGTGGATTTTCGAGAGATTTTATGACGAGGTATTGAACAAGATGTGCGGAATATTTTACACTCGCCGGCTCGGGAACGGGCTGGTCAGCGCAAAAATTTGACACGGCACACATAGAAAAGACGAGGACCAGCGCTGGTCCTCGTCTTTTCTATGTGTACCGTGTCAAATTTCTTGCGCTGAGCAGTTTCATAATGGAATACCAACTAGCCCAATCCCACACTTTGCTTCGGGAACGGAGACTTACTTGTGCAAAAGATAATTGTAGTTGACGAGCAGTTTAACTGCGTAGTGAACGGCTACAGCACGAAACGCAAGCGGCTGTCGTACAGTGTAAAGTGCTGCGGGCATGGAACATCTTCTCGGTGAAGTTGAAAAACTGAAGTTGAATACTGACGACTCTTCTAGCGACAGAGTACGCGCGAATAACTGCTCGGTGCTCACATCACGACCGATCTGTTCGAATTGTTTAAGGCACCGTAGAAGGATGCGACGTGGAAAGATGAGACACTGAAAGTACAACTATCCGCTGAAAAAATTGCTCAGAGACGACATATCTATTCGATGTAATCGCACACTGAGATTTAATTTACCAAGTTCTCGTAAAATTTTCCGATTTTGGGTCAGTATCCCTTTAACCGTCGCGAAAACGTGTCTTGTAAACAGGGGCGTAGCCAAGGGGGGGGGGGGGGGATGGGGGGTTCAAACCCCCCCCCCGAAATTTTTCAATTTTGCTTGCGTATATATATATACACACATACAAACGCACGCACGAACATACATAAAGTATGGTCGAACCCCCCCCCCCCCCCCCCGAAAAAAATTTCAATAAATTGTGGAAACATGAGTACTGTTTTTTCTAGAACGTTTTTGTATCTCGAGTAAGTACGCTTCTTTGTGCACTATAAAGGCTTTTACAAACGTGTTGGGTTGTTCTTGGTCTAGATAAGACGGCAGCGGCTAAAATTGTAGTGGTAGTTATAAAAATTACTCTGAAAACCCTCATCGGCTTAGAAACTCCTATGCTTGGAAGTTAAGCGCAATGTAGACAGCTCAAATATTGTCACAGGGTCGTGACGTCGACGAAGGCAGCAGTCAGCAGGTCCGAGATGAAACTCTTTATTTGGCCGAACTTGTGGCCGGGAAACTGAAAGTCAGTTAAACTACAGCAATACACTGATAGCGGCGAACAGAGCGTCGACCGTCGATCAACTGACAAGCGGTCAAGCGCGTCGGCTTTTATACAAGTGCTATCGAACTTTCCAGCGATATCGCTGGTGGCGGCGGTACCTCTCGACAAAGCTGGAACATTCGCGTGCGGCGCGCAGTCTTAACAAAACGATCTACTACAATCGCGAAGCTTCTCGAACACTGCTTTGCGGACAGCGTTGAGCGTTGATAACCGTCCTTGCTGGTCAAACCCGAATACATCAAAATAAAACAAGAAGTGGGCGTGGCAATATAGACCGAACATCGATTCTTAGCCAATCAATGAACAACGCACGCGGGCCAATGCATACAGACGACCTTATGCATATCCACCTAAGAAAGTTGCCGCGCAGTTGCCGCGAGCAACTGCGCGGCATGCCGTGGCAGCAGGCGACGCGCCGATAGTGGCGCAAGACGGAACTGCAGCGCCGCTTGTTCTCGCGACCGCCGTTCGGACCACCCTCCTCCGCCGGCGGAGATACGGAGCTTTGAAACTGAGTTTGTTCTAGTAACGTTGATATGAATAACATGAAAATCCTGTCGCGTACGTTGTCAAACCCTTTCCTCCAGACACGTGAGGCACATGCCCGTTTACCACGGGCCGTGCTATACGGGTATGCGCCGCAGGTGATTCGCAGTTTACATCTACCCAGGAACGGTGAGAACAGACATTGGTAATTTAAATGCGAGAGCGTTAAGAAAAACTGACGTCGGCAGCGCTGACCCGATGTAAGGAAAGAATAAAAATTAGGATCCCAGCAGGAATCGAACCTAAGCAAACTGCGTGGTAGTCAGGTATTGTACCACAGAGCCACGCCAGGTCTAGGAACTGCTATGGAAAAACAGCATATGCAGGCCTAATGTCGGTGCGACGTCAGTTGTGGTTGTGGTGGCTATCTAATTTTGTAGCAAAGCAATAAACACTACATATGTACTCCTGCGATACAGGCGTCATTTCAAGTTCACGTCTGTGGTTTCAGTGTTGGCTCCGCTTTTACAGCATTCTAATAAACATTACATTTGTATTTCTATGATTCAACAAGCTATATCCAAGCGTTGCTCGACCCCGGATGAATACGCTAACGAAAGTTACGTGTGATATCCACATCATCGCGCCGTAAAGTGCACTTTGTTTCGATAATACTGACGCATGTGCTCTAACGTTAGTGCTGGCGTTACGTAAGGCCATACGTTAGCCTTTAACCGCCAGTGTTGTCGACGTGCCTGGTAAGCCCACGATGTGCACACAGCTACTAAACTTACAAAAACACGTCGACCCACCTCGCAATGCTTGGCTTAAAGCAAAAAAAAAAAAAAAATGCAACATATAACTGCTAGCTCACTGCTTCGCATGAAACCGATTCCCACGAGGCGTTTTTTCCCCCGTGCTTTGCAGTTGGGCATGCGGGTATATGCAGACGTGGCTTGTAGGCGAGAGAATACAGTATGGATGTAAATAGCGACTCAACATTTTAAAACGCAGTTGTGCGTGCTCGTCGGGCGCCGGAAGCCGCTAGTCTGCCTTGGCCCTAATGCTGGCGCTGTTTTTCAATGTCATACTCAGCGTGCTTCTTGGGATGCTGTACGCACCGGCCACGTCAGACTTCTTTTCCCTACGTTCGACTGTGTTGATTATCGCCAGCTTTGCGGAGAACAGCCAGGTTCTTCCGTTTTACGGGCGCCGACTTCGCGACAAGGAATCATGGGAGAAAGCACGCGACGTCAAGCGATAGTTTCTACCCTCTCTGCGTGGTGCCTTCCTAATCACACCGCTCACTCTCCCAAAACCATGCGGGAAAGTCCGGGAGAAAAAGCAAACTTGTGAGGGAAAGCCAACTTCGCGGGGCGTATCGCATTGCCCAATGCTCGATATATGAAGTGTTTCGGCTATCTTCTGTTCGACGTAGCCGTAAATTCTTCTATACATTGACGTTAAAACACGGTCGTGTTCGAAAATAGTTCGATATAAAGGATAATTCGATTTGTCCGAGTTCGGTATAGTCAGGTTTGACCGTATAAACATAGGTGTTCATGGAGCTCAACGGTGAAGGAATAGAATGTTTATTTTCAGCGTAGAAAATGCAGAAGCGTGGGTGAGCTAAACAGAAAGAATGTTAAAAGGTGAGGGGGTGGTTGCGGTAATCAGTTATAGTCGAGTGCAACTTTAAAGCGTAGACAGCTGGGCTAGTTGGTTTTGGTTATACCTGTGTAACATGATACTGGCGAAGTCTGGCGTTGTTGCTGTGGAATGTCAGGTTGGCGCCGTGTACTGCATTCCCCTCGTTTGTGGGAAATCCTACATTGGCCAGTCTGGGAGCTGCCTTAATGAGTGCTTGCTAGAGCGCAGCACGGGTGTGACGTCAGCATTAGGCGCAGCTAGGTCATTTAGCTGACAACATGCGCCGTTGATCGCACAAGCCAGCATGCAAGGCCCTTCTTAATCAAAGGCGTGTGCTGCGCAAATTTGGTACTCAGAGGGAACGCAAAGTTTTCGACGCCTTTTGTAACGAAAATGAAAAATATTCCTGTATAAGTGTCCCTTCTGTCTGTCACGTTAGGGAAAAAAAGAACTAGGATTTCTCAAAGCTAATCTGTCCGTGTAATCTGTTAGTTCATAAGGCTACGGTTAGGTAATCATGAGGTGTGCGAGGTTTTACGTTAGTGCTGTGCACGTGTGGTTTGGCTGCTGTTGATAAAGTACTGTGCGGCTGATCACCTATCGTTACGCCTTGGCCTTATAGTGGCTCTTCATGGAGTATAAAAAGACTGTTTTCGTGTGCGATAAAATTTAGTTGAAGTCTGACTCTGTTGCTGTCTCTCCCTTGTCCGTGTCCTGTTCGCCAGTATCATAGCTACAACTTTAAAAGGCAGCGGTATTTTCTCCTCAAACGCGGACAAATATGTGGCTGCACCAGTGGGCGCGCACTCCAGACTGACGTCATGAGCTGGACGGCTGGTGAATCCGCCGACCGGCTCATTAGCGAGCCGGTCAGTGGTCGCGCTTTGGTCACGTAGGTGGGGCCTCTCCTGCCTTCTCAAGTTTTATGCGAACATAGACATATATGGTTCCGGTAGGCAACCCTATTCCCCCCATGTTCTCAAGGGGAGAATACAGGCATAAAGAGTGTAAAGCGCCCAAATAATTAAAATGTATAGCGCGCAACATTGTCACCATATGCTATGAAAAAAATTCAGATACCCCAGTTGCGACCGCTGACCCATTCTGTTCAAGTAGTGGAAGCTTTCATTCTGCTATACACGAGTCGGTGAAAGCATATTTCTCTGTAAGGGGGTGGTCGTGAAGCCTTGCGAAACAACGAAAAAATTCCACAGCATATCCACGGGGTAAATGATGATGAGTTGGGCGAAGCTCTCGTACGGCAGGATCTTGGCGGCGGCGTCGCGCAGCTTCACGCCCAGTACATCATCAACGACGTGAGATCGGGCCGGTTTATACTAAAGGGTCGATGAGAGCCCTGGCGACTTGCAGTTCACTTTAATTTTACATGTACGCTGTGAATTTTTATTGTTTAATCACGCACAGGAGAAATCTCATCAGGCACTACCTTGGAGGTAAACAATGGCTGCTAATGGGGAATGAGAGACAGAAGAAGTCGGCTTTTAGCTAACACTTACACTTCTACTTCTACTAACGTTTCCTGCTGGAACATGCCAATGGCTGCTAATGGGGAATGAGAGACAGAAGAAGTCTGCTTTTAGTTAACGCGCACGCTGCGAATTTTTTATTGTTTAACAACGCACAGGAGAAATCTCCCACCGGCACCACCTTGGAGGTCAAGATCTGGTACTAGCGTTAAGACTGGTTACGCACTACGACGGGTACGAACGGGTGCCGCTTTAAGGAGCTTCGCCCCTAATAAGAGCACCTATGTTCCCATTTTCTTGATACCGTCTATATTCTCAGTTATTCAAATAGACGAGGAGAAGTTTTTATTCACATATATCCAGCTATTTGAACCACTTTTCCGTTGGGTAATTTGTATTGTCGGTAAATCTCTATAAGGCCATAATACCTTGGAGTGAGGTGTAGTGGCCTTTTCGATGGCTCATTATCCAATGAATGCGCGGCCACTGAATTGATTCGTGAAGTGATTCACGAATCAATTCACGAATTGATTTCACGAAGTGATTCACGAGTCAATTCACGAATTGATTTCACGAAGTGATTCGTGAAAGTGACTGATCTGGAATACGAGCCTGCAAACGAGGTCTGCGTTGGTCTGATCCAGCGCCCGATCGCGTCCTCGCAGGTGGCGTCCCAGGGAAGTCCGCGGCGCGCGCGCCAGGGAGCCGCTACGACGCCGGCGGACCAGGCGTCGTTGCTGCCGTCGTCGCCGCAGGGTCTGGCGCAGGTCTCCAAGGTTGCCGTGCGCTGCACCAAGAAGGCGATGGAGGTCCGCGTCGAGTTCGACGCACCATTCACGGGCGTCGTCTATTCCAAGGGCCACTTCGAGCAGCCAGAGTGCCGGCACGTGCAGGCGGATGCGACGCCCGGCAACTCCTTCGAGTTCGTTATTCGCGCGGACCGCTGCGGTTCGTCCAAGGTCGAGCGCAAGACCAAGGATGGCGAATCCTACATCGAGAACACCATCGTGGTCCAGAATGAGCCCAGGATTCAGGTGTGTATGCCGTCATGGAAAGGCATGTGCGGCGCACGGTTTCGTATTAACCCACGGCCATGCTGCTCGGCAGGGGCGTAGCCAGGCATTTTTTCGGGGGCGGGGGGGGGGGGGGGGGGGTCAACCATTCTTTATGTATGTTCGTGCGTGTGTTTGTATGTGTGCGTGTATATATACACATGCAAATCTGAAAAATTCGAAAGGAGGTTTGAAGACCCACCCCCAGCCGACCCGGCTACGCCAGTGCTGCTCGGCGTACCGTGAGAGTTCCGATTTTACGAAAAATGACATAAGAAAATAAATCGCTTTCAAGGCACATTTTTCGGCTCATGTCGCCTGTTAAATGATGTACATCCGTTAGCGATACTTATATAACATAATCTTCAGTATTAGGGGCGGTTTGGACGGGAGGGGGGAGGGGGAGCAGGAGGGAGGTACGGCAAAAGATGAAATCTGTCTCCCCCTACGTCCCTCGTTGCACGCTGGGGTGCCTGAAAGTTGACCCTATAAAGCTAGGTCATTATAAAGCTAGGCACGCTAGATCACGCTGCAAGCTGTCTTGCCCCAGAAGATGTGCATGCATAAACTGGGCATGCTGGTCGGAGGATCCCCATCCGCTTTTCATGACAGGTCATCATTTAGGGCTGCTTAGGTGATTTAGGTTGTCTTATGCCGGAGAACACACTTTGTTTATTTGACGTGTGCCCACTAGCCGACGATGTGTTGTGAAATGATGCAGAATTGATGAAATGAGCTCCCTGCGCGCAGTGAACTGTTGTGTTTTGCATGGCATTGTCCGTAAAGTATATAGTTAATTACGTGAAATTGCGCAACAAAAGACGGCACACCAGAAGAGACAACTGGATAAGCGCTGCCTTGTCTTTTCTGGCGACCTGTCGTGCTTTTTCACGTGATGAATCAGTGCTAACAAGCTCGAGTTCAGATCCCTATAAAGCATATGGGTGTGCGCGCGCAGGAGTGGTCGGACTCCGCGCGGCGCCTACGCTGCTCGTGGGACACGAACATCGACCGGACGGTGAGCTCGTCCATCAGCGTCAACCAGCTGGAGGTGCAGCAAGCGCGCTACGCGGGTTCGTCGGCAGCCGACTCGTACATGGACGTTCAGCTTGGACGGGGCCCCTTCTCGCCACCGGTCACGGGCCTGGTGCGCATTGGCGATACGCTCACGCTGGTAGTGTACACGCTGGGCGCCGATCTTGACGTGCTCGTCAAGGATTGTCTGGCACACGACGGCGACCCGCGCCGTGCCGTCCAGCTGACGGACGCGCGAGGCTGCGTCGCCAAACCGAAGCTACTGGGACCTTGGCAAAAGACGCGGAACACGGGCGCCACCGGCGCCAGTACCATCGCCTTCGCGTACCTCAAGGCGTTCAAGTTTCCCGACAAGGTTAGTCCTCGCGTCGCGCTTCCGATATTCCCTAAATAAGATAAACTGTCGAAATGAGCTTGAAATTGCCTGATATCTTTTTTATTGCAATTTACGTGGGCACTCCAGGCGTATTTTGACGTCGCCGTAATGTTCCGTATAAATTCCAAATCGGTAACACCGCTCAACACGTCGTATGTTCTGTGTGCGAGTTCAAACGTGCGAGGGCTGCCGTCGAGCGCTGCTCAAGCAGAGGAAACGCCCCGCCCGTCTTCGGTTGCGCGAAAGAGGGAATACATACCTCCAGGAGTAAATGCGTACTTCGGGGACACGCCACGGTGGTCTAGTGGTTATGGTACGTGCTCGACTGCTAGCCTGAAGGTGGCGGGATCGAATCCCGGCCGCGGCCTTCGGCCTGGATTCGATCCACTCCCCATTCCGTAACTCCCCATCTCCATCTTACCACAGATGCACTAGCTTTTTCTCTTCATGATGGCCTATAACCAAAGTATGCGCATGCAAAACTCGTTATACTAAAGGTTTGCATGCGCATGTTGTCTGTAGTCTGGAGGTTCATCGCTCTTGATTAGGAACTGGTGATAATACATAGGCAAATGAGTTTTTCCCCAAGTCACCATGCGTATCGTAATTCAGCTTCCGTTTTACACAGTGTAAGTGGCGTCTTCGCGCTAATGAAAAGTCGGACGTGTAAAAGTTTGCTTGATATTCCGCAGAAAAAAATGTTCCATGTCAATCGCGCTGCGTAAGTTTCTTCAGTGCTCGAGGGCGTGGGTTTGATTCCCGGCCACGGCGGCCGCATTTCGATGGAGGCGAAATGCTGGAGGCCCGTGTACTTAGATTTAGGTGCGTTAAAGAACCCCAGGTGGTAAAAATTTCGGGAGCCCTCCGCTACAGCGTCTCTCATAATCATCGTGGTTTTGGGACGTAAAACCCCAACAATTATTATTTTCAATGCGTGCTTCGACCTACAAGGCGTGGTCATCGCGCACGGCCACGAGAGTACGATGCGGCTTCCGTTTTACACACTGCGCACTGTAAGTGGCGTCTTCGCGCAAATGAAAAGTCGGACGTGTAAAAGTTTGCTTGATATTCTGCAGAAAAAAAATGTTCCATGTCAATCGCGCTGCGTAAGTTTCTTCAGCGCTCGAGGGCGTGGGTTCGATTCCCGGCTGGAAAGAGCCATTAACAGCCAGCTTTGTGGCGTGACGCATAATATCACGAGGTACGTGGATGACTACCTCATTTTCGTTCATGCGTCAAATTTCAACCACAAGGTAGTTGAGGTGCTTAAGGTGTTTAACGAGCATGGCCAAGGTTTGTGTTTCTCGTTTGAGACACCAAAAGACAATGCAATCCAGTTTCTAGACTTGCGGATAACGTTGGGGGGGGGGGGGGGGGGCTCGCATGTATGCTGGCAATACATGCCTGGTTCTGTAAAAGCCCTTCTCAGCTTCAATTCCTGCCATTCGAAGCTTGTCAAGCACAGAGTGTGAATGGGCAGGTGAGCAAGCTTCGGAAAGCTGGGTACTCAGAAGCTGTACGGACGTTAGACAAGAAACATTTCGCGGTTATACCGTACATCCATGGGCTATCTCATCGAATCAAAAAGGTGGCACCGCGTTATAATGTTGACATTGTTTTCACCGCGAAAAAGAAGGTGGGCGCCATTTGTCCAAGACTGCAGAGGCGCATGTGCAGTAAGGAGGACTACAAAAAGCTAGGTGTACCATTATAGACGTACGGTTTTGTTTCTTGCACTTGCAGTGTTGTTTATTGCATCCCTTTTTCATGCGGACGTAAATACATCGACCAGACGGGCAGATGTTTGAACATTAGGTTCAGAGAGAATTTCAGCTCTCTCAAAGGTTCACCATACTCGCATCTCGCGATGCATTGTCGGCAGTGCGGTACCGCTTTTAACTGACACAACATTGTTGTACCGGAACCGTAATAATTAAGGTGTCCAGAGAGATCGCGGGAGGTTTTTTTATTCAAAAGAACGATCTCGACCCACATGAAAATGGGATGTGAATTCCCAGCTGGAAATCGGGTTTCCAGCCTGGTTTTCAGCTGGAAACGGCTCTTCAGGCTGGGAATTTTCCATTCCCAGCTGGAAATGGTATTTCCAGCAGGGAATGAAACCCATTCCAGGCTGGAAATGGTATTTCCAGCATGGATATGGAAATAATTCCCGACTGGAAAGCCATTTCCAGCTTGAAGTTTCCAGTTCCAGTTGGGAAGTTATATTTCAAGCTGGAAATTCTTCCAGCTTCAGTTGGGAAATAATTTGCTCAGCATGAAATTTTCCTGTTTGAGCGAGGAAGTGGTATAGTTGACAAAAGGAATTCCAGCTGCCCAAAGATTGATCTTCATACAAGTGACAGCAGATTAAATGTATAATGCAGACCGTGCATTTAGACATGACTTAGAACAGTGGTTCTCAAATAGGGGTCCTCGAGGTCATTATGGGGGTCTGCAAAACCCAAGTTTGCAAAAAAACATGGTTGATCCCTCCGTCATAGGAATCGGAATAACACGAAAGTAAAACGTGCCCTTATAGAAGTAACTGAATGTTTACTGTACATTGATATAAGAGAGTTTGCACAATGTATATTGGTGTCTGGCAGCTATAGCACAGTTTAACGTGGATGCACCCACTTTGATGCTTGGTGGTACATCTCCATACCTACGACTAACGTCCATGTTTAATGATTAAACAAACCCTTGTGGTAGCTGTAGTAGTTAGCGGTGAAAGCGTAATCAGAGAACGAGTTGTGATAGCCAGAAGAGCGTCGCATATTGGACGCAGAACTTGGTCGCCATCCTGCGGCATGTTAAAATGTGATTGAACACCACGGCCGCACTAGAGGGAAACGCAAAGCGCGTCGTGCCGCCCCGGTAGCCCGGCCTCGATTTTTCTCGGGGCGAGCGCATAGGCGGGGAACGCGATGTTACAGCCGGGTGCAGCAGGCGCACGTCGCAGAGCTATTTTTGGTTTGATTAGCGTGATGCTATGATCGAAGCCGACGCTTTTACGACGCTTGCGTTAAGGTCGCCACTTCGCGGTATGTTAAGGCGTTGACAAAATTGCACTTCTATTGAAAACGCGCCAAATGAGACGAACGTGTAACGCCTTGCAGGTACTAATCGCGGAAGCCACCGTAATGATGAATTACTTTGCTTTGCCGCTCCCAGAGGGCAACACCACCCCGCCGACCGGGATAGTGGTAGATATAAAAGGCGCGCTTGTAAAGACTCTAGAGTCTGTGACCGCGGCGCAGTGGATAGCGCGCCCGGCATCTGTTGTTGCGGACCCAGTGGTCGTGAGTTCGATGCCCGTTGTAGAAACTTTTTTCTTTGCCGCCTGATAGTGTACATTTTTCGACGTCATTTCCGTGACGGAAATACGTCACTGAAGTCTTCGTGGACCCCGGCATAAAACACTTTCGTGTTAAAAAAAAAAAAAAGTTTTTTGAGGGCACACCATGTCCCGTGGCAGCAGCCCCTTCTGGTTTTTGGTATGTTTCACCGCATAACACGTTTGCATTGCGACGTAGCTGACTTATGTTTCTTCCTCGTAAGGTGGCTGTAAAGTTTCTGTTGCAGTTTTCTGCGACATATGCGAGCATGATTTTTCCAGGCTTGCATGTTTGAAAAGCAAACATCGCGATGAAGAGGTTGAATGTGGCTGCAGGCTAAACAACTTAATGAAACATTCTTTGCCACGTAGAAATAAAAGGCACCTATTTCACACGCTGCATATTGCGTATAACCCCCCCCCCTCTCCCACTGACTCATTTTGCAACCGTGATCTTCTGCGCCCCGTACGGCTGGGTTGCAAAATAATTAAAAAATAAACTTTTATTTGACCTTTCCATTAGTCGTGCGCCCAGTCGACACTGCATTACAACCAGGTGCTCGTTCAGTTGCTCATTGAGCCGTTGCGCCAATAGCTAGTGTTTGAACAATACTAGTTACTTCCTTGTGAAAAGGAGTCTTATATTCAACATTCGCCATGGACTGTGACGATCGAATAGCAGTGAACTTTGCTAACTTGCTCTGTCCGACGCCGCGGCCATGAAAAACGCCGCACTGCCGCGATGTTTGTTGGCATCTCAGTAGCTCTATTCTCGTATCATTTCTCAGTGACTTATGACGTTAATGCTAAATAATAACCTACTCTGTATTATAAATACGGCATACAAAAATTGTGTTCCTTTTTTAAGGTTAATACCATTAAAGACAGCGGTCCAATAGACCGCATAAATTATTATGTCCCCGCAGTCAGCCACAGTTTCGAACAGCACATGGCGGCCAGTCGTGGTGATATCTGTACATGTGTGTGCTCGGTGTTCGCTAGTCTAGGGTGTTTCCTTGATGAATATCTGTGTGACAGTTACATGGAATAGTTATTTTTGGTCAGGTTTATCTCTGGAAAGTGTTACGAGTGATGACCAGCATGTTCGAGCGGTTTTTATTGCCGTACTGTGTGCGATGTCTTGCGGATACACCAGCGTTGATCAAGGGACAGCGATTTTCTCAGCTCTGATTGTTCCATTTGGAGGTAAGTTGCACTTATATATTTCAAGTGTAAGCGAACATTTGTCCCGAATGTTTATGGGCTTCGTTATCACGGTGTCATGTTACCTGGATGTGTGTAATGTTTAAAAATGCGCGAAGTACACTACAGGCCGGTTTGCGTAAGCAGCCTTTGTCTCCAATAGCCCTGTGCCGTGCAATGCTTGTACCTAATAGGCCTGACTGGCTGCCCAGGCGGCGCTGCGAAAACGGTGCTAAAAAGCGCCCCCTACGACAAGTTCTTTGGTTTCGAGTAGTCAGACAGGCGGCCGCATGCAGCACTAAGCTCAGATGCGCAATGGAGCCGCCGCTGTTGGTTGTGCTGCGCTTTGGATCTCGGCCAGTTTCTGGCGTGGCTGAGTTCTTCAGGCCAAGCAATCTGCGTAAACGCAAGAAGCTCGTCAACGTCAAGTATGTTTACGACGTGCAGGAGATTGAAGGAACCATTTCGGCGCGCTGCAACTCGCAAGTGCAGCGAATCTCATACGACGTTGAACTCGAGTTAAGTTTTACGAGGCATGCTCGCGCGATTAACGACAGTGCATAAACGAAAAGATTGCTGTTAAGAAAGCCGACATGATTTGCATTACACGACGACATTACACAGGTCCAGTGACGAAGGCTAGCCGTCGGCGGCCCGAATGAGCGCATTCGCGTCGTGTGCCGTTTTCTGCCGCATTCAGTCGCAAACACACTTTTTCCCCATGCACGGTCGTAATTTTCAACATTTGCTTCTAGGGAATTCGTCAAATTCTGTCAGCGTGCGGTCGCGGTCGAGAAGCGACGGCGCGCAATGTTTACAGCCGGCCGCTGGAAGCAGCCGGCTGTAAGCTGCCGGAAAAATCGTAGGCACATACGCAGGGTGACTCATGTCATCGTTTTTCTCGTTTCGCACGAAATGCCGGCTGCATATCCTCGTGATCGCCGTCGGCAGCCACGGCGTGCCGTCTGGACTGCACACAGGGAATTATATACATATATATAAACGCGTGCACGCGCGTACGAAAAGTAATCAGCACGTTACGTTGCAAACCACGTTTTGCTCGCGTACTCGCTTCACGCGTCGGACGGCACGTATCCAGCGGTTCCGTCGCTCCACTTCGTACGGCTTTCAGGGGAACCAGTAAAACCGCACATTAGGATCCTTACCCCCATGTTCGAGGCAATTAACCACGCAACAATAACGGCGGCGACCGCGCTTGGGGCCGCGCGCTGCTCAGAGCCGTCGCCCAGACCACTTGCTTTCGGCACGGTTTGTTGAAGCAGGGATCGCTCGTCAAACATGTCAGACTCTGCAGGCATAGCGGACAAGTTCTTGCGTACGTTTTAAGCACTTTTTGAGCCTGAAAACTAGGCGCAAAATTAAGTAAAACGCTTAAAGCAACTGAGAACTGCGTAACTCGCCGGTCGGCGTCCATTTTTGACTACCCAAGCAACTCCGGCGCACGCCACCAGGCTCCGCCACAGTACTCAAAACTCCAGCGCGTCAGCCCTATGGTGCGCATGCGTCTATGCAACAAACGCCAATAATTACATATGTTCGAATGAATTCATTGGACGTCTATTCGGAGTAGTTGAAGGTCGATATAAATAATCGTTACGTAGCACCTACAGTACAAACCGCAGTGCTCATTAGATCTTGTTCACCTTTGCTTTTTACACTGCATTGATTGTGTGTTGTAGTACTGTTTTTGAAAGCGGTATTGATGCTGTTCATGTGATTTGGTAAAACTATACTTTTGCTAGGATTGCGTTTTATGGGTCATTGTGGTTTTGATGTTCCTTCACTATGTATAAATATTCTTTTCAGGTGGTGTACAAGGACTCATTCCACATCTCGAGATATGTTCCAACACTTGCTACAAGCGTTTAAATAAATGCTGTTAAATTTCACCACCATGTTCTTTGACTGTGTGCAGTTCACTGGACGAACAGGTCCTGTAGGAACCATGCTAAGACGCATGCGATATAGCAGCGAGGTGAAATCTAGAAATTCTTCCATTTCCAGCTGGGAATGAAGAATTGCAACAGAAAATTTTGCCATTTCCTGCTGGGAAATATTTGCTGGAAATATTTACATTACCAACTGGAAATATTTCCATTCCCAGCTGGGTTATGGAACCTGGAAATTTTTCCAGCTAGATTATTTTCCAGCTGCAGCCTTTCCGCTTTCCAGCTAGATTATGGAACTGGAAATGTAATCCAGCTGGATTTTTTACCAGCTCCTTTCCCAGCTAGAAAAAGGTCCAGCTGGGCAAAATTTCCGGTTCCATAATCCAGCTGGAAGTAAAAACTTTTTCACGTGGGGAGTGTGTCATCCAGCCTTCCCTGAGCCTACACCCCTGTGTCTCTTCTCTAGTCTGAGCACGCGTATCGTATTCGCTCGCGTTCAGTTCTTAGCTTATCTTGATTGCGTTGCCTTTTGCGTGTATCATTTTTGCTGTAAGAGCCGATCAAGATGTTGTGGCGTCATGCTATTCATTGTGGGATAAGATGTACATACTTGGGTGACGATGTGGTGTTTTGATCTTTGCTGGTTGATAAATAGGCGTGGGTTCTGAGAATAAATTTTAGTTTGAAGTTAGCGCTCGCCTCGCGTTTATGTTCCTGGCTTGTGTCTACATATTTTTTGCGTTACCTGCTCTATGATCCACGAGAGTAGTCTGGTAATACTGGTCTCCTCCTCCGTTCGCCTCGTCCGTGTGAATGGGGGAAACTTGAGCTGACGTCACTCCGCCTAGTGACGTCAGTAGGCGGACTGACGTCACTAGGCGGAGTTAGTAGTGACATAACTACTAAGCTAGGCTCCCTTCGGCGGCCGCGTTTCCTAACGTGAGCTGCTAGCCTTTCTTCGTATAACATTCCAATTTGTTGCTGTCGCATTCATTGCTTCGCCCTCGCAGCAAAACTTTTGACTTTTTTCCCATCTATGAAGAAAGACAAGTGGAAAACAGCGTTCGGTGCAACCGAAAGCTAGGTCGGTGCACCGTCCGCGTTCGAGTAGATGCGATCTTCGACGATGTTTCATCTGTTGACCAATGAGCCAACTCATCATGAGTATGGTGTGTGCCGGTTAAAGCGGCACCAAAAGGCATATACCATGCAATGTTTGCTTTTCCGCAGCCACTATTACGTATTCGTGAGTCATACTATGCTGGCTTTTCTTGCAGTTTTGTTTTTACAGCGAAAGCTGTAATGAGATCACAACAGCCGAATTTGTGGCGTAGTTGTCCACTGTCGTCGCTTCCGCAGGTGCTTGAAGCTCCTTCGCAAAAAGACACTATACAGGCGTGATTCTTCCCAATCTAGGGCCCTGAAAACCTCCTGTAAACACGCGGTGAATAGCATTGGAGAGATCGTGTCTCCCTGTCGTACGCCCTTCTTTATTGGGATTCTGTCGCTTTCTTTATGAAGGACTATAGTGGCTGTGGATGCGCTGTAGATTTCTTCCATTATGTTTATATAGGCTTCGTCGATGCCCTGATTCCGCAGTGCTTGCATGACTGCTGATGTCTCCACCGAATCAAATGCCTTCTCGTAATCTATGAAGGCTATGTATAGGGGTTGGTTGTATTCCGCGCATTTCTCTATCACCTGATTGATAGTATGAATATGGTCTATTGTTGAGAAGCCTGTACGAAATCCTGCCTGGTCCCTTGGTTGATTAAACTCTATATGTCGTATTAATTCTGTTAGCAATTACTTTTGTGAATAGCTTGTAGACAACGGACAGTAAGCTGATGGGCCTGTAATTTTTCAGGTCCTTGACGTCCCCTTTCTTATGGATCAAGATGATGTTGGCATTCTTCCAAGATTCTGGTATCCTCCCTGTCGAGAGGCACTTCGTATACAGGGTGGCCAGTTTCTCTACCATAATCTCTCCACCGTATTTCAACAGGTCTGATGTTACCTGATCCTCACCAGGAGTACGTCTACTTAGGACAGGTAGTAACCGCGGAGCCGAACCATGAGAGTGAAATAACTAGAAGAATAAGGATGGGATGGGGCTCATTCGGCAAGCATTATCAAATCATGAATGGTAGTCTACCACTATCTCTCAAGAGGAAGGTATATAACAGCTGCATCTTACCGGTACTTACCTACGGAGCAGAAACCTGGAGACTTACAAAGAGGGTTCAACTTAAATTGAGGACGACGCAGCGAGCGATGGAAAGGAAAATGATAGGTGTAACCTTAAGAGACAGGAAGAGAGCAGAGTGGGTCAGGGAACAAACGGGGGTTAAGGATATCATAGTTGAAATCAAGAAGAAGAAATGGATATGGGCCGGGCACGTAGCACGTCGGCAGGATAACCGGTGGTCATTAAGGGTAACTGACTGGATTCCAAGAGAGGGCAAACGCGTAAGGGGAAGACAGAAAATTAGGTGGGTAGATGAGATTAAGAAGTTTGTAGGTATAACGTGGCAACAGAAAGCACAGGACCGGGTTGATTGGCGGAACATGGGAGAGGCCTTTGCCCTGCAGTGGGCGTAGACAGGCTGATGATGATGATGATGATGATGACAGGCGTGATGTCGGGGAAGGAAATCACGTTAACAGATGCAATATAGCGTGGTAGAAAAGTAAAATAGCACGAGTCACACAGTGCGAATTGCGTGACAGGTGGGACGTGGTTTAAAGCTTCCAATCCATTGCTAAGAGTTCAGCAATAAAACTTCATCGTCATCAGGAAAGTGCACATAATGCCTTACAGATGTGTAGTGGGTACCTCGATCGCTTCTCCGCAGAATGGTGAATAATGACATAGTAGGCACTTATACCCTACTTCGCAAAATTACGATGATTTATGGCGTAGTGGTGCAACTGTACTTGTAGTAGTCGCCCCAAGAGAGTTCACAGCGGGGTCTAAAATGGCCGCTCCACGAGCTTTCGCCGACTGTGCTGTATGTTCTGTGCAGGCCTGGCGTTTTTGTTTGTTTGTTTGTTTTCCTTTAGATTGACGGCCGGTTAATGGTTACTAAAATAGTGATATAGACTCAAGGTGTCTGGTGCACCGACCGTCTTCCATTTCACAACTATTGTTCCGATTGTGATCGGACATTAATTTATGACGCTGTCGTACAGGCAACAATGTTCATATTCATATGCCATATCTGCCACGGGCATGGCCACGGGCAATACTATTCTGACACCTTTTTGTTTTAGAGCACAGCTCTTAGGTGCCCGTTCCTGCGTTGAGCGGCGTCGTCATTGGCGTTATTGGCGTCGGCGTAACCGATAGAGCGAACGAGTATAAAAGAGAGCGAACGCGGAGTCTCGTCGTGTCGATATCACGAGCCACATGGCCTCTAACCTCGCTTTCTTCCTCCGTCACGCGCGCTGGCTCCTTAATCGGAGCTTGCGCGCATGCAGAGCTGGCACGTGAACTGCGGCTGGCTTCACTTGTCGTAAGGGGCTGTCGGCTTTTCGCTTGGTTCGCGACTCCTGCAATGCAGAGTGATGTGCGTAGCACTCGAGCGCTGGCAGTTTCTGTGGCAATATGCAACGAATGTTACATTGTTACAACTGCAGATAGCAAAAATTTCGCATTAGGGAGTATATCGTAATGGTCGGTTAATTTTTTGTGCAGCAAATTAAATAAATAAAAAGAAAAAAAATCGCATGTTACATATGTTGCACTTGCACCGACGAGAACAAATGTAAAATGTCTTAGCTTGTCATTTGCACGAGACTCAACGATCAACCTAATAGCTGAGGTGAACATTATAGTATCTCCATGATCCATCGTCGACCATGTTCACCGCAGCTTCACGGCACACCGCCCCCTTTTGTTGGACAAAATCGGTGATTAATCAACACGTCGTCATAATGTTCGAAGCGTTGCTCGACTATGTCAAATGTCGCCAAATGGACGCCGCAATAACCAGTATGACTTGAGTTCCTTTCTTCTTTTTCTACTTCAGCGTGCCTTCATGGCTCCTTCACAAATTGTACGCATACAGCCACAGCCCGCAAGACTTCGATGTCCTACAGGAAAGCTAATTTGGTACACCACACTGTGCAGTGCACGTTTCGCTTGAAATTGTAGGAAGAAAAAACTTTTGCACTTGCCGATGCCATGTTCTTGCTGTGAAAAATCACATTTTATTGTCCGGGTCGTTTAATGTAAAACTTGCAAGAAGAAAAACAAAATAAAACAGAATAACGTTTTTTTTTATGGGAAAAGTAACTGCCGCCAAGACGGCACGGCTCAGGTAGTATAAACTCGTGTCACCGCCTTTTCGGGAGGGCTGCCGCGTGTTCTAGTGGAGCGGCAACCCCCTCTGGAATACTTGCTTTCTGCAGCTGTCGGCAGAAAGCGACACAGTTTTTCCTTCCAGCGCACACACAGAGCGATTTTTCGGCATCTTCATAAGAAAACGAGGGGAGAAGATGGACTACAATTTTAAAAAGCAGTTCTAAGGTCAAAAGGAAGCGCATAAATTAAGAGCTGTTCTTTGGGTTGGCAGTAGTGTAATTGCTAAAATTACAGCGTCGTTCGAGATAAGCACGGTACAGTAGCGTTTCTTGCATTCCTGTCCCTAAATCTGAACTTGTGTCCTCGTGCTCAGCAGCAGAAATTTCCCATGTAGAGAGCTGGCGGCTGTGCAGCGTTTCCAATGCGGCGGTGCCGTCCTAGTAGAAACTAAATGATGAACGGTCTATGCCGCAGGTGGAGGTGTACCTAGAGTGCAACATCGAGATGTGTCGCCGCAAGTGCGCGGAGCCATGCACAAAGTCCAAGCGCAGCAGACGACAGCTGTCCAACGAGTCGTCATCGACTGTGCAGCACGTGGTGGAGCCGGCGCGCGTGGCTCGCGGCATTCGCGTCGTGGCGCCAGAAGACCTGGACCCACTGCAGCCGTCTTCCACTGCGCCCGGCTGGCCATCCCGGGCGCCCTCCACTGGGGACGTCTGCCTCTCGCTACCTGGATTCGTGACTGCCCTGTCGGCCGTGCTCGCCATCTTGCTTAGCGCGTGCGTCCTGTCAGCACTCCTCTACCTGCGCGTGCGCCAACTCACCTCGGACCACGCGCCAGGTGGTGGCAAATCCAAGAGCGTTCCGCCGCCGGAGTTTGTGCGCAAGGTGCGCCGTGTTCCTTAGTGAGCGACTTGCAGACCGAGATACCAGACAGCGCAGCATGCGCTCCACCAGCAAGCACGAGCCGCCATGTGCTGCCCGATTTGGTCCGCCAAGTCGCCGCAGGAACGTTCCTGATGCAGGCACAAGCTGATGTCACTTTTTTTTTTTTTCCTTCTCCGAGATGGGCATTTCCGAAGGACTCTGATGGAGGACCACCGAGCCGCCGACTCTGGACGACCGGTTCAGAATTAAGCTGAGCAGAGATCGCACTTCTTCCATGCGAAGACCGGTTTTTCGCAACGGTGGTGTTTGTGACACGCTGGTTCGTCCACACGACCGTTGTAATAAAAGCCAAAAAGTGAACAAAGCGTGCATACGGAATGAGTTTATCAATGCGAGTACATATAGTAATGTCACGTCATACTGTAACGGAAACCTGTAACTAGCAGTACAACAGAACGTCGGGCTGCAGTCCAATCACTGCCAATATGACCTCGTCTTTTTCGCAAGCTCATCCTCATCATCTTCTCAACAGCGGCACGTACAAGCCTGCCAGCAACAATACTAGCCGATCTTATACTTGTGGCGATATATAACCTGGTTGTTATCCTTTTTTTCCTAGAGAAAAACATTCCTGTTGGAAAGTACTTACATACGACCATGATGTAAGAACATTCAAAGATGCTTGCTATTTGCTACCTCGGGAAAGATCTTTAGACTTTAGATTAGCAGACTTTTTCTAGGTGCCTGCTAAGTGTTTAAATAGCTTTGCCAGAGTTAGAGACAGGCAATATATGCTGATGTGTTTTTGTTGAATGGCCACATAAGACGTAAAAATGATTTCTCTCGCTTAACTGTCTGGGTTGATGATAGGGGTATGCGAATAGTAAATTTTAGAACCGAATCGATAACAATAGTAATTGATGAGGTTTAACGTCCCAAAACCACAATATGATGAGAGACACCATAGTGGAGGGCTCCGGAAATTTGGACCACCTGGGGTTCTTTAACGTGCACCTAAATCTAAGTACACGAGCCTCAAGTATTTTTGCCTCCATCAGAAATGCGGCCGCCACAACCGGGATTCGATCCTGGAACCTTCGGGTCAGCAGTTGAGCAGAATCGAATAGTGGTGACAAAAAATCGAATATGAATACATATTGAATACTGTTCGAATAGTTTTCAAATAGCAAGGCAACCATTTTCGAAACAGCTCTAGAATTCAACAATATTTTATTTGAACAACAAATAGTCACATACATTAACAAAGGACCATAACAATTAACTTTAACTGACAAAAAAAATGCCACAGTTGTCTAAACTGAGATAAGCTTGTAAAGCAGCGACAGCCTATGGGATATTTTGTAACTGTACCTTGAAATACAGCGGTTACTTCAGAATTCAAGGTGGTACTCGGTCACCACCTTTTAAATAAAACTGAGGCATAAAAATTAAGCAATGTTTGTTGAATCGACATCATGAATATCATGATGATAATGAGAGGCCGCATTTCTAGGCATTAAAAAAGCGTTGTAGGTGCCATAAATAGGCAGGCGAAGCAACATTTTAGGCCTGCATTGTTGTAAATATAGGCACAATAAATGTTTACATAAATGCAAATAACTTCAAAGGAAGATGTGCGCGACCTCTATTTATGACAGGTAAACAAAAAATGTTATTGTTTAGGGTCGTATACAGGCACCAACACGTTGAACGTAGCCGTGCAATTGTACTTTGTCACGCACGCTTTGCAGAACATGGTCTCTCCGCTTACTCTGTAGCATGGCGAGTCGTGTCCACTGCCAGATCAACACACACCTCTGTGCATTTCTTTTCGGCACGACTGAGAAGGCTAGAGCAGGAGCAGACATGCACATCGCTAAAGGACTAGAAGGAAGAGATGCCTCCTATTGGCCGGGTCGAATCGTGTAGGACCAGTTTCTCACCTGGCGGTGAACACCTTAAAAAGTAAATGACAAACTAAACAAAAGCCACGTGCACATCAAATTTTTCTTTCTTCTTTTGCTCTTCACTCTCCCCTGACGGCTCTCCGCAATTTCACATCCGCGAACAGCTCGTGCCATGAAGAATCGCGTGAATAAAGAGATTTTAGTCTCAGTAAAGTTTAGCACGACGAGATTCTCCACTAATAGTGCTCAAATTTGCTTTAGATTTGAGTAATGCTTTGCCAGCCACACAAGATTGCTCCACTTCCAAGAGACACTCTCGGTCAGCCGCGCAAAAGGCTTAAAGGCCAACTCCGGCGATTTTTCGAGGTCGATGGATCTCAATGAAATTCGCTGGGTACGTTCCTTTGCACGTTTCCTTCATTTATGCCAAATTACAGGCTTGAGACATGCGCAGATTGTTTGCAAATTAATTTTAAAGATTGTCTGCAAACGCCCTCCTGGCTTCCCACAATTATTGGCAACATTGCGTCTGTGACGTCAGTATTGGTAAGGCGGCGGAAGTGACGCAGCCGAGGGCACCGCTAACTTCGGCCGCTACAGCGAGCGTCTGCTGTGCATAAGGCGACAGACAGCGTTGGTTTGGCCGGCGCTTCGCTGGTCGTCCCGACTGTCACAGTTTTCATACTCCGCGCCGGCGTGACCGGCATGCCTTGCACGACTTCCGGTTCGTTCGTAACAACGTCTACGTCATACGTAGACAGTACACTTGGTTGGGTTTCGGTTTCGGTGTTGCGCTTTTTTGCTTATTTAAAATTATTCTCCAATTTGCCGAGTATTTCTGCTATCGGGCCCGTAACAGGAGCGTCTCAGGAACATAAAAGCACCATTACTTTGACATGGCCAAAAAATCGCCGGAGCTGGCCTTTAATGAGAGTCCGCTCATGTTTGCTGCAGCCACATTGAGATAGTGCCACTACACATTCATTTCCACACTTAAAGGATATCGCAACGGCTAGCAATGGGTGAGCCAAGATGCGTCACACTTTTTGAGGCAAGACAAAAGTGAAATGAGGCTGTATGAACTCGATTTGTTAGTACTTGTGTGTTTTTACATCTAAAGGGTACCTTATGTAGTCTTTGCATTAGTGTTTCACTCTCTTCCACTGTACTAAAGGACTAGACTGTGCCACGCAGAAAAGTGCAAATTACACGAGCTGAGAGAGAGAGACATAATATCAGAGAAAGGCAGGGAATTACATGAGTAAATATAGTACACTGTTAGGTGCACAATAAATTTTCAGAATGTAAAAGTGTTTTTATTCAAACAAAAGATACACACTACAACTTCATCGTGTGCAGGCATTGATGCAGTTTATCGACTATCTAACGACGTCGTGGCCTGCTCACGTGCCCAGATGGCCCAGGCGCTGCCTTTTCCACTGAGCTTCTGTCAATGCTTTTGGCCCTGCCTTGAGAAAACGAGAAAAGATTTAAAAAGGATTAGTTACTTCTTTGTGAGTGTACAGCTTCACACTTTAATACCAACTACAATGTTCATAAAAAGAAAAATCAAACCAGGTTGATGCATACTGCAGTCTTTTTTTGCTATCTTTCCCTTTGAAATTGAGGTCATCGACAGCTACATACAAGCTTACTAAAGAAAGCCAGAAACAAATTTAGTCGCATAGACAGAAGAGCATCAAACCTTGCGTGGTAAAAAAATTTGGCAGATCCCACGCCTCGTGGGAATCGGTTTCATGCGAAGCAGTCAGCAAGTACTTTTATGCTGTATTTCATGGCTTTGAGCCAAGCGTTACGAGGTAGATCGGCGTGTTTTTGTAAGTGTAGTAGTTGTGTGCACATCGTGGGTTTACCAGGCACGTCGACAGCACTGGCATTTAAAGGGTAACTTATGGTATGATGTAACGACAGCACTCATGTTAGAGCACATACATCAAAACAAGTGCACTTTATGGTGCAATGATGTGAATATCGCACGTAACTTTCGTTAATGTATTTCTCCAGGGTCGAGCAACGCTTAAATATAGCTTGCTGAATCATAGGAATACAAATGTAATGTTTAATGATGATATCCGGTGTTTTATGGTGCAAGGGCCACCTGATGGCCAAAGAGCGCCAGGTCATAGGACAAGAGATGTGAACAATGATTGTGGTAAGTGGTTGTACATGGGCCTTAAAATTCCGTGTGCTGAAGGCGGGAAGTATCAAAATCATGAGGGTGACATGAAATGTGTGCAGTGAGAATCAATGGCAAAAGGTCGTGAAAGGTCGTCAGACCGAGCTGGACCTGCCGCTCACAGATTGCAAGATTATAAGACTTGAAACCTATCTGCGCATCATCAACATATGTAGAGTAGAACATGTTTCGCGGGGTGCACAGGTGCAAGGAATTTATTTTTACAATAAAAAAGAGTACAACTCAGCACACCACCCTATGGTACATCAGTTTCCTGAACAAATCGTCGAGACAAAACATTGCCCACTCGAACAGGGAATGTCCGATTGGACAAGTAACTTTCGATTATTGTTAACATCGCACATCGTATCGATAGTACTTACTATCGATAGCGCTATCGATAGTATTTTTTACCATCGATAGTTCGATAGTGACTCCGCTATCGATAGTACCATCGATAGTTCTGCATCACTACACGCTAGGCATGGTCCGGGCAACAGCCAGGGGCCATAGTGGTGCCACCCCTCATTGCACCACTTCAGCGAAAGATGTTTTCAGTGGGGAATGACGAAGAAATCAGTTGTCTAGCTTTATCTTTACAGTGAATATTTCTTTTTCTTTTATCCAGGCCGGGCAAGCTCTGGAGCATAGAGTTTCCTACAGTACTTACTAGAGGGAACTCTGGCACTAGTGTCTATGGGAGCTGCAACGCATGGCGCTTCAGCCAGCATGGGAATGATGGGTAGTACACGGATTTGTCTAAACTTCGTTCTTTCAGCTCCGTTTGGCTCCGCGTCGCCTGCATCCGATTTGTCGCAAAACGAAGTTCAGCAAAAGCTCAGCAGTTCCACTTCACCACTTTTTAGGCTCACCAATTTAAATCTAATCACGAAGTTCGCAACAATCCATTCTTTTATCCGAAAGAAAACCAAAACACAGCAATAAACAAAGCCACAAGTGCGTTTCAAGCCCGCGAGTACGAAGACTAGGCAAATCCGTGTACTACCCATCATTCCCATGGCTGCTGAACGATCGCAGCGCCAGAGTCCCCTCTAGTTGATTTTAGGAAACTTATGCTCTGGAGCAACGTTACTAGATACCTTTTTCAGTTTGCAAACTGGGGTGCCGCGGGTGTCACCCTTCCCTGTACCGCCGAGAGGCGGCGCACTCGTCGCTTTTTGACTGGTCTGACGGCCGGCGAAGCGTGCCTCTGGCCATTTGTTCCCGACGCTGCTGCTACAGCAGGTGTGAGTTGGGTGCTTCTTTGTTGCGTGCAAGTGTGTTCCGTAGCCATCGCTGTCCCTGTGAGTCCCAGCGAGATCCAAATCGACGCAGCTCGCTCAGTGTGTGCTCCCGTTGCAACTTACTACGGTTACCGTGCCCCACGTGGTGACCGGCTTGGCGCCGGCGCGTCAGCGCTGATGTGATCTTGTGCCGGGTGCGAGCTACATCTCCCATATGTGTCATGTGACGGTTGTTAAATGTGATAAAACATGCCTCGCTGCTTTGTGACTGGCTGCCGAAGCGGCTATGATTCAACGAGATCCGCGGACGAAAAAAAGACATTTTTTCAAGCCGCCCACTGACGACGTGCGCCTTCAAGAGTGGCAACGCGCAATACCCAGATTAGACAAGGAGCTGTCACGCTCTTGTGCTGTTTGTGACCTGCACTTTCAGGAGGACGATATTGTGAAGGACTACGTGCACAAAGTTCATGGTGACGTTGTTGTCATACCACGTGGTAAGTGGGCTCTTAAGGAAGATGCTGTGCCGCGCATTTTTCCCAATTGCCCCAAGTACTTGTCGAAGCCAGCGCGAAAACGCAAGGCCCCAACAGTGCGTACACCTACTCGGCCTAAGCGCAAAAAAGATAAAACGGACACTGACCAAGAAGCTGCGACACCGGACTTCGGCGTCCCTAACGATAGCAGTGCTGGCAGTGAAAACAGTGTTACGCTAGAGAACAACACACAGCTCTTCAGCGAGTTGTCTGACATAGCAGCAGCAGGCCAACGGATCCAGGGTTGGTCGCTCGAGGTTGTTGGCACTACAATCGTGTTGTACAAGCTGGCAATGCGAGAAGAAATTCCAGAGATCGACAGGGCTGTGGTAGTGTCGAAACGCCTGACCTTGTCTGTCAGTGCCAAGGGGCAACTTGTTACATCAGCTGTGTATAGTACTGGTGCGGGAATTGAATTGAAATCGTGCGATGATTTAAAGTGCCTACTTTCACGCATTGAAAGGCTGAACATTTGTGAAGGTTGCCCTGCTTATAATTACCCGCACGTCTTGTCATCATCTGTGGCCGTTAAAAATGGGGAAACATGGCATCGCAAATCGTGCACAGTTCTATGTCTGACAGCAGTATGTCAGGAATGCAGCAGTCTGTCCAAGTTGTTTTCACGGCGGCGCAAGACAAGCAACAGCTTGCAATCTAAGAGTACCAAAGTGAAGTCTCTGCGTCGAAGGGCAATACGAGCGACGATTCAGAGAGAAAAGTTGAAGAAAGAGATAGCCACCGTGAAAAAACAACTCAAGAATGTTACAGAGGAGAGGATGGAACGTGCACTTGACATTCTTCCAGCCAAACAGCAGCTGGCTTTCAAGAATGCTTTTCAGGTAGCAAAGGCAAAGGCAAAAAATGGGAAGCGATACACAGAAGAATGGCTGATGACATGCCTTCTGCTGCAGATTTCCAGTCCTAAAGCTTACAAGCTGTTATCTGATATGCAGGTTTTGCCTCTTCCTACAAGAGCACGCCTTCGTCAGATTATTAGTGGCATTCCCTGCAGATATGGCTTTAATGAGGTATCGCTGAAGAGCATCCAAGAGCATTTTCAGAAGAAGAGCCATCTTCAAAGGTGCGGTGTTCTGTTGCTTGATGAGGTAAAGCTCAAGCAATCTGTTGCTTTCAACAAAACATCATATAAGATGGATGGCTTCGTTGACTATGGCGATGTGACAAATGTCACCACTGACCAACTCGCTGACCACGCACTCGTGTTCATGTTTGTTCCACTATTTGAGAGCTGGGTTCAACCCATAGCGTCTTTTGCCACAAAAGGTGCTGCACCTGGACGGATCCTTGCACAGCTCCTTTTGAGTGCCGTGTTGCAGCTTCACAAACATAATGCTTCAGTGCTTGTGGTTGTAAGCGATGGAGCTGGTAATAACCGCTCAATGTGGACAAACCTGGGTATATCAGGAGACATGATGTCACCATGCAACAGCATCGAGCATCCTTGGGAACCCTCACAGAAGATCTTCTTTATCTGTGACGTCCCGCACATAGTCAAGTGCATCAGAAATCACCTGAAAAAGCACACCTATGGAATGGTAAGAGTAAATCTGTGCATTTAGTTGCAACCAAATACTAAAGACGTTCTGTTTTTTTCAGGCTGGGGATCATCAGATAAATTTCGCACATTATGTTGCCCTGTACGAAGCTGAGAAGAGCAAACATACAAGAGTCGTGCCAAAACTGACAAAAGCACATGTTGCCCCAGACAACCTTCAGAAGATGAGTGTCCGACTTGCTACACAGGTGGTACCTTTAAAGACAGCGTAGGCTTGTTTGAGTTATTTTTCAACTAACTTATCAATCCACTTTTTTTACAGCTGTTCAGCCGCGGAACGGCTATTGGCATCCGAATATACAGAGAAGCCGGTACTGAAGGCCTGAGGGGCTCTGAGGGAACCGAAGTATTCACCAGACTCCTGAATGACCTGTTCGATGCTTTGAACATAAAGCTACCCGAACGAGGCATCAAACGCCACTCAAAGGAAATACAGGCAAGTTCTGGTTCATCTTCATACGTGTTGATGCTTATAGTGTGCGGATATTTTACCTCATTCATTCAGGTCATCAAGGACTTCTTGGAAATGCTGAATTCCACAGAAAAGAACTCCGTGGAGCAAGGTCTCAAGCTCTTTGCATCGCAACAAACCACTCAATCTCTGCGTGTTACCTTGATGTCAACGCTTGAAGTCATCGAGTTCTTGCTGGATGAGGGCGCACACTATGTTTTGACAGCAAAATTGAACCAGGATCCCTTGGAGGTGAGCATGTGATTGGTGGTGCTTTGAGTGTTGTGCTATAAGTAATGAAGTTGGTTGTAGTTTAACAAACTTCCTGTTTTCCAGCGCCACTTCGGACTTGTTCGGTCATTCGGAGGAGATGAATCTCACCCTACCGTGGTCAACTTTACTCAGATCTTCCGCCTTCTCAGTTTGTACACACCTATAAAGACCGCAATGCGCGGCAGTGTGCAAGGTGTACCAGGGAATGTGCTTGCCAGCGTACAGGACACATTGCGGACAACAAGAGAAGTTCAGCGCACCAAACATGCTTGCTTGCGGGAATTTATAGAGAAAAAACTGCTAAGAATTGTATGTGAAACATCCGGAGAGTCTGGAGAGCAGATTGACGACCACTCGTACTTCAAAGGAGAAGTGGACGACGCTATTGTGTACTACATGAGTGGATATGTAGTGTACAAATTTCAAAAGCATACAGCATGCCTTCTGTGCTTAGAAGATATAAGCAGTGCAGAGCCCGTAGTTGGCTCTGATGCATATCTGACGACTTATAGAAGTTTCAAGGAAGGCTGCATGAAGCATCCAACAGCTAAAATGTTAAGTGTAATGAGAGTTGTGAATGATGTTGTTTCTTCAACATTAGATGAGGCTGGTGCTTGTGAAACCATCTTCTGGAAAGTGCTGGAAGAGCTTGAAAAGTGCAGCATTGCTCGTTTGGGCTGTTCAGAGCATGTAACAACATTCACTTGCCAAATATTGAACTTTGTCATTGTGACGAGAATGCATTTCTTCTCCAGGGATTTCAACCACAAGTTAGAAAGCAAGGAAAAGGTGGCTGTAGCGAACAAAAAAGCACGTCTCCTGTAACTCTGGCTCTTGCCCTTGAAAAAAAAAAAGTGGCTTTCAGTTTGTCGCAGCGTTCAATAAATTGTGTTTAATTTCACTTTTTCTGTTCTCGATATCTTTCGCATTTTATAGCCTTAAAAAAGGCAAGCTTTTATTCAAGTAGTTCGGTATCTATCTTTGGAAAAAATATTCGAATCGTAGGAATGAGTGATCTGGAAAGAACGAGTGGTTCTGGGCTTTACACTTCATCACCGGCGGCATCAGATCGCTGCGTTGTGTGGCTCATCGTATCAGAATATCTAAGGTTCTACGGGCCAAAACCACGATATGATTGTGAGGCACGTCGTAGTGAAAGGCTTCGGAAATTTCGTTCAACTGGGGTTGCCCTAACCTGCACCTGAATCGAAGTGCATAGCCCTCTAGCATTTAGCCTTAATGCTATGGCCCACTGTCAACAATTTTTTAACATATATAATAGAATTTAAAGAACAGGAACGCAATAGAGCTGAATGAACAGAAGTCCCGCAAGATTCAGGCACCGCACTCGCGTCTCTGCCGTGTGGCACCGGCTCAATTGCTGCTTTATTTGAGCTCTTGTAACTACCTTCGCTCACTATCTAGGAAAATAACTCCCCTTACAAAATATTAACTGCGTAAATACCGTTTAACACTGTGCGCAGGCTCTGTTACGATGCGGCGACCGGTCCAAAGGCGTCGGAAGCGCCATCTAGGGAGCGGGAAACGAAAGGGGCCGCGTTTCGCCGCCGCATTCCGGTGGAGTTTGCAAACTGAAAAAGGTATCTAGTAACGTTGCTCTGGAGTATGCGGGGTGACTGCCATCGCAGTTTGCACAATGGACCTCATCATTCCTGCAATCGTCAGTACTGTAGTCGGTGGTGCCACACTTAGTGAAAATAAGCTGCCCTCGGCAGCTCTGCGATCCATGACCAAATCTCTGGCACTTGAAGCAACGCCTCGGGTTCAGGATATACGGTCAGACTTGAAGTTTCACATAGCCAGATTCAAGAGTCTCGGGTAGTGTGGCTGAACTGAAAGTGATTATAAGATGCTTTGTTGCAATTTTGTTGTTCCGTCCGATTTTGATGCGCTGCACAAGAATTACACCTTGGTCCCTCCATCCGTCGAGGAGTTCATCTTCGTTCAATGTCATCAAGTCTTCGTCCGATACTACGCCTTTGACTGTGTTCATGGTTTGGTGTGGACTTACAGATACAGGGATGTTACCAAAAGCTACTAGGTGTGCGAGTTTGCTGAACTGTTCTTTGTCTTTTAGTTCGAGGAGCAGATCCCCACTTGCCATCTCTGTGGCCATTTAACCAGCTCCAATCATCCCTTTTAGGCACTTGGCCACTAGGAATGGTGAAATAGCTCTTGCTTTTGTTGGCGGTTGCTCGCAGTGAAGCACATAAAATTTCGGAAAAGTTTCTTTGGATTTAGGCCAGAAGAGTGAGGTTGCGTCGGTGCATACCCTTTTCGGGGCACGATCGGTTGAAGAAGGGTTGAAGGTTCCCATAAAAAAGTAATTTGTTCGGAAACGGCGCCTAACAAGGGGACGTGGCAGAACATGTGAACAAGTCTGTGCAACGGCAGTAGTGCGCCGTTACTATAACCGAATATGGTTTACCCTATGTAGGATAGCCACACAAGGTTAGCCCTTGCCTCCAGGAAAATTGGAAGTAAATGGAAGGGAGGAGAAGGAGAGTGAAAGACGAAGATGTAGGCAGAGAGAGACAGGAAAAGGTGACTGCCAATTTCCCCTGGGTGGGCCAGCCCAGGGGTGCCGTCTACGTGAAGCCGCGGCCAAAGGGGTGTGTTTCGTCTGCCGGGGAGCCTTAAAGGTCCAATCACCCGGTGTCGGCTCAACCCCCAGGGTCCCCTTTTCCCCAGATAAGGCGAAGCCACGCACGGCAAGGCGTGGGAGGGGTCGAAACCCCCCGTTAGCTCGGGTCCGTGGTGTCGCTACACACCAAACACCTGCTTGCGCAGACGCCCCTGTGGGGGTGATTGTAATGTTCATTAGACTGCTATAAAAGCGGAGCCAACACTGGAACCAGACGTTAACCTGATATGATGCCTGCATCGTAGGAGTACGTATGTAGTGTTCATTGTTTTCTTATAAAATCAGATAGCCAGCACCACAGCCACAACTGACGTTGTACCAACATTACGCCTACATAGGGTGCTTTTCCAAAGCAGTTTCTAGACCTGGCGTGGCGCTGTGGTAGTATAGCTGACTGCCACGCAGAATGTTTCGGTTCGATTACCGCTGAGATCCCAATTTTTATTCTTTGCATTTGTCGGGTCAACGCTGTCGATGTCCATTTTTCTTAACGTTCTCGCATCCATTTCGCCAATGTCTGTTGTCGCCGTTCCTAGGTAGATACTATAAACTGTCAATCACCTGTGGCACATACCCGTACACCGCGGCCCGTGGTAAATGGGTATGTGCCACACGTGCCTGGAGGAAAGGGTTTAACGACGTACGCGACAGAATTTTCACATTAATTATGTCATGACCTGACAGTCATATTTGTCAATCCTATTACCTTCCCATGCCAATTTTGGTCTACACCAAGTTAGGGAAACAATCACAAGAACACCCAGACGTAGGCGGGCGGGCGGGCGGGCGGGCGGGCGGGCGGATGGATGGATGGATGGATGGATGGATGGATGGATAGATAGATAGATAGATAGATAGATAGATAGATAGATAGATAGATAGATAGATAGATAGATAGATAGATAGATAGATAGATAGAAATGATCAAAGTGCCTAAGGTTCGCTAAGAAATGCTTCGTATTTAAAAACAGAAAGCTCTATAACATGCATTGACACAGGTCCAAGATTAGCGCTGCAGGTCTTCTGTCGAATTCCAATGGTGGATTTGGAGCAGTCGACCGACTCCGCAAGCAAGCGGTCAACTCTGACATAAAGCAACGCCTTCTATTCCACGAATGCAACCCACTGGAGCAAAGTTCCATCTTCCAGAATTAGAGTTACCCAGGATACCTTGCGTAACACCCTCAGGTAACACTCCCAAGTATACATAAATACCCTACAAAAAAGTCACAGTTTCGCCACAAGGGCGAAGCAATGAATGCGATAGCAAGAAAAGCGGCCCGTGATGGATGCGCTGCTACGCTGCATAAACATCTGCCCCCTGACAGCAACTATACTCGTGGACAACGTTTCTTGGCAATGAAGCGAAGGCTACAGAGCCACAATGCACTTATCCTACCGCTAATGAATGTAATCCCACAATTGCGTCCGTATTTTCTGCGTGAGATATATAAAATACTCCTTCATTTTCTACATGTAGCTTTTTGAGACGGAACACAGCGCACACAAGCGAGATATTTGTATTTCTTTTACTTAATACATTGTCACTTTACGTTTTAGCGTGCGTGAAAAAGTGGCGCCTTATACCCATACCTTAGACGCTAAGCAGCGTTTACGTCGAAATGCAACGCTAGCCATCACTTTCCACGGCGTTACGAGACGCGCGCCAAACCGGACTACTTTGCATAGCAGTACATGTGCAGACGCTCCACCCCCGTAGCTTTCCGTTCATTGCCAAGAAAAGTTGTCCACGAGTATACCGTGCGAGCAGACAGCGGAAAGGCAAGGTTCTCTCTGCGCAAATATTAGAAGTGAGCAAACTGGCCGACGACTTTTAAATGCGCCCGTTGCGCTCCTTGTGCCATCTCGCTGGTAATGAAGAAACACTTATAAGCGCCTGCCATCTCCGAGTCCTGCCAGCAGTAAAGGGTGTGTATATAACGCTCGCCATTAGCTACCTGAAGGATCTGCTCTTTGTGGCGTAATGGTTAGCGCCACGCGCTGCGGAGCGAGAGGTTGCTGGTTCGATTCCACGCTTCAGAAACATTTTTCTGAATTATTTTTCTTTGGGGCTTTTATATATATATACATACTTATACATATACGGTGCATGACGGCGGCGATGGGGATGGCAAAAACCAGCAGAGACTGTCCATATAATTGCTACCGCAATAAAAAGTCAACAGGGCATCACCCTCCGTTGTAGCTCGAATGGTAGAGCATTGAATGCGTAATTTGAAGGTTGTGGGTTCGGATCCCACATATGGAAAGGGTGATTTTTCGTCCACTTGAATTTCTTACAATTTAAGTGAGAATCATTACAATACAGTTAAGAAACCACAAATAATGTCCCGTATGCTTTCCTTGACTTAATTGCCTGTCCTGTCGGTTTCATTACCTTGTTGCATATGGGCATATAAAATGAAACTGATTTTAAACTCACTGATATAGCTATGATTTTTTTTTTTTGCACATTTAATGCTACTCCGAGACATTTTTTGTTAATATTCACCCTAGAGCAATGAAACTGGCTATTTATTGAGCTCTTTATGCTAATTTCAAGTATGTAATTACTTTTACACGCAGTTGCTTAAGTTTTGTTCTGTATCATGAGAATGTGTGGTATGTAGGCCTTTCTGGCCCCACTTTTTCTATAGCTAAACTTCCATATACAGGGTGTCCCAGCTAACTCTAGCCAGAGTTTTAGAATATGCCGATGCACTCTATGACAATAAGACCAAATGCATGTTACTGACTGTTGCATGAAGTAAGTCGGACTACTTCTTGTGTTCTGCTTAACTGTTCGATTAGGCAAGGTCAATTAACTTCTGAAGCAACCAAACTAGGCAAAAGATTCCAATGAGAAAGTTGTGGGCCAGTTTGCAAAACATTTGATTAGACAGTTTATAAGTTCATATCTATTAGGTATTAGCGTTTTTCTGCTTACCAAAGATGACCGTGAAATCCAAAAAAAGTACCATGTGACAAGCCCGTTCGCGCACCTATGCGCGCCGTGACTGCAGTGCTCCCTAATACTGCGCGTTTCATAGCATTTGGCCAGTTGTGCTGCCACTTAAAAGGTGACAGGGCTGCGACAATGGTGGTGGCTGTGCGATGACGCCCCTGTTGTTTGCAGCCGCACAAGCGATAACCACTGTGTCTGCTTATCGCTCTCATGAACCGCCGTGAGGAAGCATATCGTTTGTATGCAGAACGTTAGGGAGCACTGAAATCATGGCGCGCAAGCGGGCATGTAACGTGGTATATTTTTGTATTTCGCGGGCATTTTTAGTAAGCAGAAAAACACTAATACTTAATAGACAGGAACTTGGAAACTGTCTAATCGGATGTTTTACGAATTTATCTACAGCTTTCTCATTGGGATGCATCGTCCAGCTTCATTGCTTCAAAAGTTAGTTAATTCATATTGTCTAATTAAGCAGAACACAAAAAATAGTGTGACTTACTCCATGCAATAATGAGCAATGCGCACTTGGTTGAAGCGTCATACAGTGTGTCGGCATATTTTTAAACTCTGGCTAGAGATAGCAGGGGCACCCTGTACTATATAGGCCATTAATGGCTCATATTCTTCCCCATCAACTGTAGAATGCCAAAGGTTTACTAGAGGGTGCATATAAAATTTGTTAAGTGCAGAAATTTAGAACCTGGGAAGTCTTAAAATGTTCTGACCCCAGTAATCAGTTAAATGAAATTCATAACTATATAAGCTATATGAAAGTTAAAGAAGATAATGGAACTTATGGTAAAGAAAACTTGGGAAAAATTTCATGCAGGTCTGTGCATTAGAAGTACCAAAAAAAGAGGGGGGGGGGGGGCAAACTCAAGAAGGTGCTAAAAATTGCATCTTGAGGAAAGCACACTTCAAAGGTAAAATTGAAAGCTTGTCATGAGGGAAAAATATGCTTTTTATTATTGATTCCTTCATGGAAGCTTGGAAATAATGGATATTTTGAAAATGTAACTTAGGTCAACTCCTTTGTGAACAGCAATGGCAAGCAGCTGTTTGGTGTTAGCCAGGGGAAAATATGCAGTTTCAAGTTTTTAACAGCCAGCTTGTGCTCTTTAAGTGCGATTTTAATACATTTCCTGTTTAAATACGACCTTTATTTTTACTGTCACAAAAGTAGAGGAACTAAACTTCACAAAGCAAGCAAAAAACAGAAAATCTGTAATACTATTAAAAAAAAAAAATCTTGTGTTTTTCGAGTAGCATCTCCCCTTTAAACTTCTCAATCCATTTCAGAAGAAAGAATAAATTACAGCTTTTGGCAAAGTTCATGAAGACTCTATATATGTGTTTTATGTGGCGCCTAAAATGAAATTTAGGACTTTTCTTGGAGGGGGGGGGGTGAGGCTTCATGCACTCTTCAGAATCTAAATATACTGCCCCACATCATCAGAAACAGTAATGCATAACAGCGGTATGAAAACGGCTGCTAGAAGCAGAACATTTCCAATACATGCGCGCAACTGCAAAACTGCGCTTCAGAGGTTCTGCACCTCACCAGCCAAGACCAAATGGAAATAACCACGGTAGATTCACGAAACTTGCAATGGCAGTAAAAAGCTAGCAGGCAGATTCATGTTTTATTGGTTATGGCCAATGCTCCTGCCACTAGAAACAAACACCACTGATCGTTGCCACACTAATAATTTGCAGCTTTTGGTTGGTTTTGTCTATTTTATTTTATTTCATTTGCCAGAACTTCCAACAGCCATTTATGTAGCATTCTTGATAAGCTAGCCACACAATAGCCAGTTGTTCTGAGAAAACTTGTATGCAACCAGGAATAAAAAATATTGTGAGGCGATTCAAACAGTGTTTTAAATGCCGATTAGTGATCTTGTTTTTAAAAGTGATCTTTTTGTCCCTGGTATTTAGCTATCTTTTTTGCACTGACCAGTATATGCATGGTGCATAAATATACCAAATATATTCCTGCTCTAAATATATGAGTTTGCATCTGACCATTCAATACCCTATTCTATACCTTTCTATACTTATTTATTTGTATTGAACCTGAATTGGAAAATATTTGCCAACCTCTACATGAAAAAGAAAGGCAATTACGAACAGTCACCACAAGTTCTGCTTAGTGACTCACTGATTCTGTGAACTAAATTTTATTTGGAGCAACTTGGATACTGCCTGGGTAGTAAACTTTTAACAAGCTAAGAACTCCAACGAATATTTTTTACCAGCTCAGTAACATCAAACTAAGCAGCCAATCATATTACAGTGAACAGTTATCTTTCCCGCACTTGGCTCTTGCATTGCTCACTTTCTTTCAGTGCTTTAAAGGGGCCCTGCAACACTTTTTCAGCATGTTCAGAATACGCTGCCAATCGGTAGTCAAGGCTCCTGAGAACATGTGAGCCAAATATTATAACGCAGCATGCAGCCTGAAATTTACAATTAATAGCTCGCGATCACAGTGAAAGTAAGCCACGCATTTGAAGAAAAAAAAAAAGAAAAAGAAGAGAAAGCGTTCAAGGTCGTGGCGCGTGCTGACAAACGGACATAGCTTCTTGCCCCCTTGTCATCCCCCCCCCCTCCCCACACACACAAGAGAGCAGGAAAGTTGGAACCTTATGCGTTGTGTTTTATGTTTACTCTTGCGGGGGGAGGCAAGGGGGGGGGGTGCAGCTGCGACCCCTGCTGGCAGCCCCCCCCCCCCCCGCATAGCTTTCAGCGTGGTTGCTGGTATGAAAGGGGAGACAACGCACTTAAAGGGACACTAAAGGCAAATAACAATTTATGTCAGAGTGAAAGTCCAATGTATGACAACTTCTAAAGCGGAAATATTATCAACAGCAGTGCCCTACTTACCGAGAAATTAAGCTAAATGTATCACATGGTGAGCGCCACGAGTGGGACATTTTCGAAGTGATCCCGATGACGTATGGAAGTCGGCCTACAATAAATCACTAGTAATCAAACTAGCAGCAGTAAAAAAAGAACCTTCCGAGCATCAAAAGACGTAATAAAATGCTGTTTGTTCGTTTCCGCTTGATTCATGAAAAAAAAAAAAAAAACATCCGTGGCGTTGCCATGGGGAACGGCGCGCGTGGTTCAAAGGTTTCGTTTTCGCCGAACTGCGCCTCGCCCGTCTCAGTGGTAGTTTCGGGATCGCGTACTGCCCGCGTGTGTTTTGCGCGCTCGTGAAAGTCGCTTTGACAGAAAGTTCGACAAAATGCCGCATGAGCTTCGTCGCCCGACACCGCACTGCTGGTTTCCTCGCTGCTTTCGGGCTCGGGCTCGGGAGAGTCGCTGCCGAGGCTGCTATCGTAGTACGCAACGACGCCGGCACTACAAGCCCTCAGCCGCATACCGCGTTCATCGGGGCTCAAGTCGCTGAATTGGAGCCCAGCGTCGCGAGCCAATGTCTCGTCGTCAAGTTCTCCGTCCACATCCATTGCGGCGATTGCGGCAAGCTTCGATGGCCGTTGTTGCTGCTGTGGGTCCCGCAACTTCCGCTCTGCTGCTACTAGTGTCGGCGGCCGCGCAGTAAAAGCGGGCAACGTTGGGCACGGCAGCAGTGACGTATGAGAGTCGTATTTTCAGGCGGGAGATTTGAAGCGCGCTAACGCGATGCGGACCCCTAAAAACGTGATTTTATTTCAAAATAAGCACTTCCTTGGCACAAAAGCAGCACTACGAGGTTTCTGGACCGCTATTTCAACAATCAACGTCGACTTAATATTTGCCTTTAGTGTCCCTTTAAAGCGTGCGACAAATCTCTCTAACTCCGCTCGTACTTGACGGATTCTAAAATTTTGCGACAGTCAATTCCCAAGGCAATGAAGTCATTCAATGATTACTTGGATAAGTATTGCAGGGCCCTTTCAATACCCCACCTCACTTGCACATTGTGCAATGCCCTAACTTTTTTTTTGACGTCACTTACTCCAGGGACTGCAGGTAACTGCAGTATAGCCTTCACTCCTCGCTTAACTGCACCTCAGTGCATGTAGCAATCAAACCGTAAACAAAATGAACGTTAAGTGGTAGTGGCAGCTGTTGACTGTATGCAATGTGTAGCTGTCAAAAGTTGCACACATCTCCACAAAAGCTTTTGCCTATGTACTTACCTTGAATTGACCGTGGAGCGGGCCGAGCAATAAATTTTGTTTTGCGAAGCCTTTCCGCTTCTAGCCATTGCTTCTGTAAAATGGTAAAGAACAATTGAAGTTAGCACATAGTGAGGAAACGTTTCACAGAGCCAGTATTAGCACATCAGTCATTTAAAGAAATTAGTTTATATGAGACCTAATTGCTTCACACATAAACAGCATAGTTTCTAATGCCACTTGCGTCACATATTGAAACCCTGCTAAATGGTTCAGAAAACAGATCTTGGCAACACCTTTGGCAGGTTCACTGTATACTGAAGGCACCATGAAGTTTTAGAAACTTCCCTAAGTCTGATTTTAATCTCTTCACCATTTGTGTCCACGTTTGTGGACAAGGCTTCTTAAAGGGGTCATGAAGCACCCCTTGGGCTTGTTGAAAAAAAAAAAAAACATTCTGCGGAAAGCTGACACGACTATGAACTGCTCAGCCAAATATTGCAGTCGTGCGCGCCACGTAAAGGCTACAAGCGGAACGCGAAGTTGCTGTTTTCTCAGGCGCCCTCTTTTCAAACAGAGGCCGGTTCTCACTCTCGTCGGTGGGCGGGGCGTCTGCCGGTTGACGTCGCGATCTGCATCGCCGCGTCGCAAAAGACATAGCATCCTCATTGGCCGATATCCGACATAAATCGAGAGCGGAGTTCGAATCAGATGCGCTTCTTGCCACGGGGTGCCGCCACTTGCCGGCGCCGCGCACTCCTCAGTACACGGTAGCCGCACTCGCGCACGCGAATCACAGCGGGAGAGCGATTGCGTTTCAGGACGTGCGCTGACGTAACTTCTTTCTTCCGTGCCATCCCTCCCTGTGTAGCTTCCAGTGCGCTCATCGGCACGAGAAAAGAGAGAAAGTGCTGAGAGCGTGCGCCAAACCCCGTAACTCCGCTCATTCTTGACGGATTCGAGAAATTTTTGCGGCAATCGATTCGGGAGGCAGTAAACTCCGATACTGAGGTCATTAGATCATTACTTGAAAAAGTGGTTCATGACCCCTTTAAGCAAATTATACAACAGCAGACTGCTCAGTGTCATTGAAAACTCGTGCCTTCGTCACAAATAGTGGCCTTTACCCATACTCCAAGAGTGAGCAGCAGAAGTCAACTGTAGCAGCTGGTGTGCAAACAAAAGAAAACGGCAGCGAGCAGCGAGCACATCACGTGGCTGCTTAGGCCTAACTATGTAAAGTTTTGCAATTAATATTTTTTTTGCATACGATGTAATGCGAATAAAAGTTATGCTATTGGTCTTTGGAAATCAGTTTAGTAATATTTAGAGCCCTGAAAGCCAGAATTCGCATTAATCAGAGGTGTTTTTGCCATGTTTTCAACTAAGGTGCCAGTTCGTGGACACCCATTTTTACCCTCTGAAAATTAAATTTTTGTGGCAATGTTTTTCTTTGCACTTGTGGAATCATGTGAACTAAGGTTTTGCAAACAAGATTCCAGTAGCTCCTGCAACACCCCTTACAATATAAGTAGTGCTCAAAGGGAGCCTGTTGTTTCTGAAAGTCGGAGCATACCCTTCGGCACAAGGTGGGCGCAGATTTACCATATTTTGGATAAGTGTAGCAGGATGTAGCAGGGTTCGTGTTTTGGCGCGAATGGCGCAGCGGTAGCATCACTGAAAGCAAGATAACTTTTAGCTCGGCATTTAGCTGGTTTAACTTGTACCATGGAGAGCTTGTTTAACTTGTACTCACGGATCGAGAAACAAAAATTTAGGGCTAAGTAATGCACATACTTTCGTTTCGAGTGTCTACAGTTCGTGTCATATCAGCATAATTTTGACTTGCAGACTTGCATCACAGCCAACATTACCTTTAGTTGCCATATTTGCAGCGACATGACAGGGTTATCATGAGCAATTGCTCACAGCAGTCGTTATACTGAAAAAACGATGTTGCGTTTTGATCTGAGAGTACTTTACCCGTACAATGGATACCGCAGATGACCATCAACATGTTCAGCTAAGTGCGCATGTCTAACATCATGCATGCCCTCGAACAATAATTTCACTGTGTTTGTTCCTTGAGCTGTTAGAATAAACCTGAACGATATTACTACAAATGCATACTAAGTGACATGCAAGCACACACTTGGAGATTGATTGACATACTATTTAGGTTAAGCTTACACCTACACCACCGAGCTCACAAATGTACATCCACACAGTACATTCTGCAAAACATGCATAGCAGTTTTCTAGTAGCAACTGAAACATGTGCAATAAAGCTTGACACACACAATAACATAGGACAAAGCGCATTGTCGCCTGCTCTGGGGCAACAGGAATGTGACAAGCGGTGCCGACTTCAGTCGGGGCACCATGCCATGGCAAAGTTTCAGTGAAAACACCCTAATACTAGTCAGTCAAGAAAATTTGTCCGCTGGAAATGCTTTCGCAATATCGCCCAGCACACAAGCTTACCAGAATGTGTAGATGTACAGTGCTGTCTATGTTTACACAAGTTCAGGCTCAAAATTTCTTTTACAAGTATATTCCACCAACCGAAGAGAGTGATCCTTTTCTTGTGTTGCATGCACACCACTGTTTCAGATTATCATTATTTTTTGGCTCAGAATACAGCGGTAACTTCTTCCTTGCAAGACTTGTATGCTGTATTACAACAGTAGACAAAACAGTTTTTTGGTCAGTATTAGATTGGGCAAAATCATTTGCCATGATGGCTAAATGCTTTCATTTTTCCCACTTGTGCAATATACTAGAGGGGGAGCCCCAAATAAATGGTGCAAGCACAAAAATTTATAACTATTTGCAACAGCACTGTTTTTGGAGTAGCTGCGTGAAGTTTATACGTATTTCATATTCTTCCGCAATTGTATGTATAAGAGAAAAAGTGAACTTGTGCAGCGTAAGCAAACTGATTGATATTAATACTCAAGGAAATATGAAACATACGCCCTTTGGATCATCATCATAAAACATAACACACAATTACCATGACATGTTAAAGTGAATATTATGCATTCAAAAGAACTAAATTCAGGTTTTTTATGTGCTGATACGAAGATATGATTGTGAGGTACGCCATAGTGGGAAATTACAGATTAATTTGGCCTCCAGGCATTCATTAATATGGATCTAAACCTAAGTACCCTGCCAATTTTGCATTTTGCCCTAATTTAAAACATGGTCACTGAGGCCAGGAATTAAATCTTTCTCATGCTTAGCAGTGTAATGCCATAGCCACTAAGCTATCAAAGTGGGTATAATATGTATTATGATGAAATGCAGAGACAGGACAAGTCTTTGAACAAGTTATCTGTGTTGCTTACATGGTAAAAAGATCGAAATGACATATTTTACCCAAGTTCTTTCTTTCCTAAAAGCCCAATTATATTGACATTTGTATCGTCCACTTTGTGCCTGAAAAATTTGTATGACTGAATGTGTAAAGAAAGTGTAGTGCTGCAAAAGATGCGACAAAACTGTGCAGTTTTGATGAATACTGGATGTAGTGATGTTATTGTATTTAAATGTTTGAAAGCTATTTAAAAGGACTCCTCGGTTGCTCAGCCAAAGTGCCAGGGAACTTTGTCTGAAATTCCACCATTCGAACGCTATTTGAAGAGACCACTTGTTTGCTTAGCCAAAGTGCCACGTACCAGTTTATCAAACTGAAATACGAACTCCTGATGCCTTTCCACCGAGGCAAGCCTAAATGGCTTTGGCTTTGTCGGGGGCGCTGACGTGCTTCGCAGTCTGAACATACGGCTGCTGTCTGGTGCTGGCCGTGCTTTGAATCGAACAGGTGTACACTGTAAGAACAGATAAAAATGGATATGAACCGGGTAGTGGAAACAAAAGTTGACCATTGGTAAAACATGCCCAGTGTCAAATACGGCATAATATTCAGTGAAAAAAAAAAAAAAAATGGTTGATCCCTCTGTCATAGGAATCGGTATACAGTTGTACCCCTTTATAAGAGACATGCACCGGGCAGCAATTCTTGTCTTTTATACGAGGTGTCTCTTATAAACAGGGTACAATGTTTGCATGTTCTTACCAACCTCTATTTCAATCTAGACACACTGGTGTCTCTTATATCCAATTGTCTGTTACATCAGTCTCTCTTATAAAGGGGTTCAACTGTAACACGAAAGTGAAACGTGTCGTCACAGAAGTAGTTGATTGCTTTAGTGCATTGGTATATTAGAGCATGTATCATGTCTGTTGTTGTTTGGCAGATGTAGCACCACCTGATGTGGACGCACTCACGTTGACGCCTAGTGGCACATCTCCGTACCGACGACTAACGCCCATGATCATGATTTAACCCTTGCGATAGCTGAAGTTCTTAACATATATGTGGACACCACATATGGTGAATCCCGCGCAAATATGGCATCAACAAGCACATAATAAACACTGATACTTGATATGCACTCCTCCAAAGCGCCGTGAAATGCAAAGAGAAACGCTACGCGCGCTGTGTCTTCCCTCTAGCCTGGCAGTTAATTCTCACAGGGCGAGCGAGGAACGCAGTGCGACAGCCAGGCGAGCGTCGGAGAGCTATTTTTCGATATGGATGGATGCTATGAGCGAGGCTTGGGCTAAAGCCACCACCTTGCAGTGTGTTAAACGAAATTATACTTCTATTGGAAACGTGCCGGCAGCAACGGCACGTTTTTTTTTTTTTTTTTTTTCGAGCCTGGTGGCACACGTCACCACACCGTTATAAACGGCACACTCATAGCATCCATCCATCCATCCATGCAACAGCACTGTGAGAGGAAAGTGTGAAAGATGAAAGGCGCATTCATGTATCCTCCGTTAAGTGTTTGGCGGTAGCTCAGTGGGTTAAACACCCGCCAGCCATTGTCGCGGACCGAGAGGTCATGGGTTCGACTCCTGTCAATGGAACTTTTTCTTATAGTTTTTTTCTTTGCCATTTGATGGCGTTCATTTTGCTGACGTATTTCCGTGACAGAAATAAGTCATGAAAATCTTGGTGGACCCCGGCATAAAACACTTTCTTGTTAAAACATGATCAGCGCCCCTCAACAGCCTGACTATGCCCACTGCAGGGCAAAGGCCTCTCTCATGTTCCGCCAATCAACCCGGCCCTGTGCTTTCTGCTGCCACATTATAACTTCTCAATCTCGTCTGCCCACCTAAGTTTCTGTCTCTCCCTCACGCGTTTGCCTTCTCTTGGAATCCAGTCAGTTACTCTTATTGACTCCACCTCGGCGTAGAATTCGGTTGCGAAGACGACAGGGGTCCGCCTGTCACAGCACTTTTATAAAAAATATGTATTGTCTAAAAAACATTCTGTATATCGTACCAGTACTTGTGGAATTGTCAATATGCTAGTAAGCAGCAAGTATACAAGCTGCACACTAGCACACTAGGATGATAGTATACAGCTTGTTTTTGGTTTCGTTTAGGCTCGCTGGATGGTCACATGGTTGAAGTTTTCAGTTTCCAAGCACTATTTTGGAGCAGGTTCGGAGCAGTTACTGACAAAAATTAGTTTAGAGCAGCATGAAGCAGCATTTTTCTTTTGGAGCAGTTTGGAGCAGCACTTCCATCACTGATGTTGTCACTTAAATTATACACTTTTCATATTATAAAACAGATCAAAATTGGTGCTTTCCTGGTTTTATACCAGGATTGGATTGTGCCGCATGCTAAGTTCAAACACTAAAATACGAGCAACACAGGAGCAAATGAAAATAATAATAATTGTTGGGGTTTAACATCCCGAAACCACGATACGATTATGAGAGATGCAGTATTGAAGGGCTCCGTAAATTTCGACCACCTGTGGTTCTTTAACATGCACCGAAATCTAAGCACACGGGCCTCAAGCATTTTTGCTTCCATCGAAATGCGGATTCGATCCCGCGACCTGCGGGTCAGCAGTCAAGCACTATAACCACTAGACCACCGTGGCAAGTACGAATGAAAATGCTTATTTCAGGTTTGTACTAGCTCCTGCCTGCCAATTCACCAACCCATGACATAACAAAATGACTTCCATTTCTCTTTTCACTCTCTTCAGGCACAAGAGTATACAAAATACCACACAGTGGCATAAAAATGTAGCTGGAAAACTAACTACTGCATAGGCATTAAAAGGAAAAAAAATCACATGAAAAAAAAATAATAAAATAAATGTTTATCTCAATGAAACAAAGAGACAAGCCCATACAGTTTTTTTCTCACTTCCAGGTGAGGTCTGCTCACAATCCTTGTTTAGCAATGCCAGTGATGCTGCTGGCTTAGGCCACTTTGGAGCAGCTTTTGGAGCAGGCAAAATTGCGTTTTGGAGCAGCAAAACTAGCTTTTGGAGCAGGTGCTCTGCCTTCAACAATTCATTCTGAGCCGAAGAATTCTTAAAAAAGTAATCAACATCGACCACAGCAGCGTCGACATCCGAGCCAACAGCACTCAAGCCGCGGGCAAATGAGTTGTGCACTTTGTGCAAGCAGCACTCTCCTACATCTATGATGCCAGGGTATGCTTCCTACATCTTTTTTCTGAAGCTTTTCATTGCATTAGGGCCATCCGTAGAAAAGCAAATGACATTTTTCTGCGGCAGGTCCATCATTGCTCTCCGCACTTCACTAGCCAAAATTTCTGGGGGGGGGGGGAGTGATTAGTATAAAATTGGGATATGAAGATAAAAATGCACCCCGTCGCAGAGCCCAGCCGGAAAGACTGTAGGTGTTCCACTGCTCGCTGCATTTTGTTGGAGAAATTCCTAACTACAACATCAAGTTGTTGGCACCTCTGTTCAGGAAGAGGGGTCTCGTCAATGCTGACAGATAAAACCACACCCGGCTTGTTCACCTCGTCAAGCACAAGTTTCTTGAAATACGGCCCGAGGCCATCACTAACTATGTAGGATGCCTTGAACCTTTTACAACTAAACTGCGCTGTTTCGGAATCTCGAATAACTTGGTAAACAAGGCAGTTGCTGTGTCGGCCCACGAGTATGGGATGCCCTTGAGAGTCATGCCAAGCACAAACAGAGTTTCTGTGTTTGTCACGCGGTCACGCTGCAAAACGTTCCATGGACTGCCGAATTCCAAAGTCGGCTGGATCGTTTTCGGCCGCTGCAGCCCACCTGAAGCGTCTCAATGACGACTGGTAGCATCAATGTGCCGTTTCATGGCTGCATGTCGCTTGACTGCTGCTACGCCATGTTGCCTACAGTTGATGCTTTGATTACAAAAAAAAAAAAAAAACACAAAACGCAGTTCCTTCGTTCGCTTGACAACACCATATTGATACTATTTTGTCTCCATTTTCATCACTCTCATGGAGAACGTCCGCGTACGTCCGCGTACAGCGCGATGTCGCTCTCAGTGGGGGAACCTCATGTAGTTAGTTTCATTTCTGAAAGTCGGAGTACACCCCTTTGGCGCAGGCTTGGCGCAGAATCGCCAAATTTTGAGGAAATGTAGCAGGTTGTAGCAGCCAGGGCACTTTGGCGCAGTCTGGCGCAATTGGCGCAGCGGTAGCATCACTGCCAGTGAATGCATTGCTTCTTGGTCTACCATGCGATCGTCCTTTAGGGTGATACGGCGTGACGTTAAAAATGTTTTCTGAACGCTAAAAAAAAGAGATGCAAACAAATGTCCATTAAATAGTCCAACTGAAGCAGTTTACATGATTGCCACAAATAAAAGCAAACATATCAAACATCAGACGATATTGCCGAAGTTCTAACAGCTGAACTTTATCGTAATGAAACTGCATAAGACGAGAACATAGTACGTCACACCAGAGAGTACCATAAACGCACACACTGATGTTGGCTAAAAAAGTTAAAACAAAAATCATATGAAACGTAACTGTTAACGCAGTGCCTACAGGAGCCAGAAAACAGGAGGAGCCAAGAGCCGCCACATTGGTGAACCAATATCGCATATCAGGCGTGGCGATTCCGCTGCATATTCTGGCATGCACGCCAGCAGCGTTTAAATTGTGTCTCAGAGACATTAAAGTGCGCGGTAGTTCTGCTGTAAGTTCTTGCACACACACCAGCAGCATTCCCTGGCACTGAATATGATGCACCGACATCGTGCTAAAGCCACTAGGTTGGAACCCCAGTACAGTGGGATGCTGTGTGTCTGACGTCCCATGCAAGGCATATATAGAAGCAATTGCAAAACTATTACATAATGCAAACTGCAAATGAAGTGCTCACAATAGACAAATGATAAAGCATGATAAGGGGCATGGTGGTGACTGGCCTGGCCATTGGAGGGATGAGTTTCAGGGGCAGGATGCAGTGGTGTTCAAACACCCTTGAAATAAAATCCTGCGTATGCCTCAGATAGTGTTTAAGGATAACCTAAATGTAGATATTTACAATGCAGTGCTTTTTATTTGTTTGCTTACGGTACCCCTAAAGTCCCTTGTGCGAGGGTAGATGAAGGGGGCGGTGACATACACACACAAAAAAGAAATACACTAGCAATTGAAATACAACTACTAATAAATGTGCTTGAGCAAATCGGTGAAGAGTGCATTAACTAGTAGTCAAGCCTTCACTGTGAATTGATTGATGTCAGGGGAATCAGGTAGTTCGTAGTCGACATATGGCCATCAATGAAACCAGTGGCGTAAACAGGTGATAAATCTGAAAAATTTTCAGATTTATTGTGACTGTATTGATGAAGATGCAGGCTTGTGCCAAATATGGCACACCATGCAGATGGGCGAGCAATATTGCTGTCATGGCTGAAAAAATATCACTAATCGAGGTTTTTTTAAGGTGATGTGTGGAATGAAGCAAAGCATTTGCTGCCTGTGTTGAGGCATAGTTGAACATTTCACTTAGCGCATCTGACCGCCGATATCTCTGTACAAGATGGTTGCTTACACATTTGTCTGTTCACATGTTGCCGCCTTGCTCTACTTTCCTGCTCCAATTACCAACCACTGATTTGCGGTTGGGAGCGTCAGTTGCCGAGGAAATAGAAAAAACTAAATATCGACTTGAACTGGTCGGAGCTCACATAATTTGTTCATGTAACCATGCCAATATTGTAACAAAAAATTGCCAGGTACTGTTGCTGGCACCTTATACTTTCGTGAGGAGCTAAAACATACCACCACAACCTAAATCCTGCACAACAGAGCTGTGTTGCATGATCTCAGAGCTTGTGCTTATTTGTATTGTGCAGGACAACATAGATGGCAATATATTGCGCATTTCGTCACTAATATGCATACTGTGCCAAATATGGCACATACCGATTTCCGGCTGTATACCGTAGTGGCAAGCGAAATTGAGAGTAATAAAGAGCATGAATTTTTAAGGTCACGAGATGTCCCAGAATAATTTTTTCATGCTTCTGGAGCAAAAAAAAGGTTGCGATAAAAAAATCGCAATTGCTGTTGTTCGCATGCCGAACTTGCATGTGCACTGCGAAATCTATTTCACGTCTGTTTTTCTTACTGCTCCATGGATGGCAGCACTTTTATGTTAAGTGTGCATAACTATGAGAATTACTCTGGCAGTGTCACATTCTCAACTGGGTCTCTTGCGCCCTCAATAAAAAAATGTTAATCGGTATGTACCAAATATGGGATGCCATGCATTAGAGGGTTAGAAGAGCTTATTGCCACAAAAATTTTTAGAATCCGTCAAGTACGAGAGGAGTTACAGAGATTTGTCACACAGTTCAAGTACTTTCTCTCTCCTTTCGCACCAGCGAGCGCACTGAAATTTATGCAGGGAGGGGGATAACAAGGGGGCAAGGAGATGCGTCCGTTCATCAGCACGTGCCATGACCTTGAGCACTTTTTTTTTTTTTCTTCGAACACTCAACTTACTTTGAATGCGATCGCAAGCGCGCACGCAGGCACCTGGCGGCATTCCGCGGTGGTCCCGGTAACTATGCAGCCCACGATGCTCAAATCAGCCAACGATTGTGGACTTTAGGTTTATGACTATCATTTGGGTTTATGGCACAATTTACTGAGAGAAGAGGGAACAATTTCTAGCTGACTGAGAATTAATTGTAAATCCCAGGCCACGTGCTGCGCTATAATGCTTGGCTCATGTGTTCTCAGGAGCCTCGAATACTGATCGGCAGCATTTTCTGACCATGCTGAAAAAGTATTGCAGGGCCCTGTAAGCGCTTATGACAACCTGAGCTCGTCATGAGCAAACGTCACTTTTTTTCTTATGACGACCTGTGTTCGTCAAGGCTCTTCAGCAATGTTTCAAGGGGCTTTTGACGAGCTAGGTGTTTTCCTATTTAAAACATAGATAGCAGCATGGGTTCTGCAATTTACGCTTTTATTGAACGAAAGTCTGCTGACTAAACGGCAAAATGTGTGCCTTGCGTTTCCCGCGCATTATAAACGAACATGGCGCAGGGCGTGCTTTGAACGCTACCACAAGGATGGTAGCCTCATGTAGTATGTATTGAACTATCGAGGAATAGTAGTACATTTCGTCCACGGGATGTCAAATGGAACTCTTACTTTCTGGAGTCGCCGAAATTACTTTCGGAATACACATCAAATGTCCCAGGTATGGGGTATTACCAGGCCCGCACCGCGGGGGCGGGGTCTAGGGCACCCCCTTTCAGAAATTCTGATGAAGGGGGGTGTTTACCGAAAATAAATAACGGAAATGTGTTATTCAAGGCCTTCAGCAAGTGCCCCCCACCCCCTCCCCCGAAAGAAATCCTGGGTATTACATGACGGTGTGAAATATGACGAATAAAGCATTTTCATCTGTTGTAAAATGTTTTCGAAAGTACCTTTCTGTTTTGAACATGTTACTGAAGCATTTCGCGTCATAAGAAAATTTGGCAATTTTCGAACAATTTTTCGTAGTCTAATTGACACTTAAGGTTTGAGGGTGCCTCTTCATCCTACAACAATATTCGTCATTTGGCTTGCTTGCTAGTGTTACCTTTCTTAGAAACTCTGCGCTCACTTGTTTCCTATCAAGAAGGCTATGTCACACTGACATCGTGCCCGTCGTCGATGACCTCGAGGTAGCGGGCACGCAGTGGTAATCCAAGAAAAAGCACGCAAGATATAGGATGATTATTGTTGTGGGGAAGACATACACTCCATGTACACCTTTCATTTTTAATAGTGTACAGTTTCTTTTTGACTCAATATAATGCATGTGCACTGTCCAAACACCTGCAGAACCTGTAGCAAACTAACATATCCAACCGTGTCAGCTCCCACTGAACCCGCAGCCTACATAGCTATATATGGATGCAAGATCTGTAGCTGACTAGGTCGATGGCAGAAAAATAAGCGGCAATGAAAAGTATGTTTCAAATTACAGCATGAGCTTAGAGTCGTGGCTGCACTGCAGAGGAAGTCTCAAGGCCTCTGCCACTGTGAGTGTTAATGAGTCGCCAAACGACGAGAATTGCCGCTTCTACATCTTCTGTAGAGCTTCTGCATAAAGTAAAACCAGCAGCAGCGCTATCTACAGTTTGGCATGGCTCAGATTACTCTGATTTCGGTAGCCTCTGCGATGCCCCTTCCAATATAAGCAGCGCTTAAAGAGTCTGTTTTGTTTCTGAAAGTCGGAGGATACCCTTCGGTGCAGGTTGGGTGCAGATTTGCCATATCTTGGATAAATGTAACAGGCTGCAGCAGGGCTCTCATTTTGGTGCAGTTTGGTGCAAATGGCATAGCACTAGCATCACTGGAATAATTTCGCACAATTCCTTCACATTCCTATGGACGGTTGCTTGCCGCCACACCCTCTCGCCACACTATGCCACCAGGGGAAAGCGCAGCACTGCATGTTTGTGGAAAGGTCCATTAAGGCCATCAAAGTGAATAATCTGATCCACAACTCAATGCTTAGTGGCGGAGTACCACAACCAGCAAGCCATTGTGGCTGCTGCCTGGAGAAGCATTAGATAATACGGCAGAAAGTCTTCAAAAATGCTTTTTTTTTCCTGGTGAAATGTCAAAACAGATCGTTCATGAAGTCAATTTATACAGACATTACAAAATAAGTAGAAATATAATTGGTGCTCTCCTAATGTTCTGCAGGTATTTGGTTGTGTTACATGCTTTGCTCAAGCACGAGCATACCAGAAAGACTGCAGTGTATGAAAACACCATTGTTTCAGGTTCATACTATGCTGGGAAACAACATTCTGTGGCTATGCAGGCATAGCCACAAAGCCAAAATGCGTGTGTGATAAAACCACTCGATACAGCTCCAAATTTAAACCAAAGCTTTATCACAATATGATTGCAACGATGCACTCTGATTTTTTGGAATGAATAGTAGTGAGACACGCTTTTTATTATTAAACTGTTTTATGCCAAGCTCAAGTGAGAATTTACTGCATCACAAAATCAACATAAAATCAACATGTGCACATTCAGGAACCGCCGAGCGACGGAACAACATTACCGCATTCTACAGGTGAGAGACACGCCAGTGGGAAATTCAACATCAGAGATGGCGAAATAAATACATAGAAAATATATACATCTGATCTGTAGATCACAGTTAGTTTGACAATTTTTGTTGCAGCTCTGATGCGAATCTTTAGAAGAAGACCAGTACTGGCAGGACCGAAACCAAAAAAGCGATGTACAGCCTGTCCAGACTACTTCCCCAGATGCACACGTGGGGTAGCTCCGCCGCTGTAGCTCTCACAGCATAGCCACGGAATGCTGTCCTTAAGTACAGTCCCGTCATGCCAGTTCACCAACTCTTCATATCACAGAATGCATTATTTCTCTTTCCACTCACTCCTGTTGCAAAAGTATGCACAAGAAGCTTGCAGGCATATAAAAATTTAAGCTGAAACACGTACTATTGCAGACATGTTAAAATAAGGGGGCAAAAAAAAAAAACAAAAAACTGCAACTTATGACTGAAAATGGCAGATCTTTTCACTCTGGCAAGTCTTGGTAGGGTTTCGTACCTCTTTGCTCTTCTGTCGCAACGACATTACACCAGTGCTGATACTACGCGATGACGATGCCCTACGAAGCTTGACTGAAGCAGGTTTCAATGCAGCTTTGTTTCCCCCTGTGGCTCCAGAACTCCTCTGCTCGTCCATGGCAGACAGAGTCGACTTCTAAACAAGATAGATACAAACCGATGTCAATTACATGGTTGCCTAATCAAAGCAGTTTCCTTACTGCAATAGATAAAAGTGTATTCAGGGGTCACATTAGCCCCTTCCTGCCAACTCACAAACCCATAAGATAACAAAATGACTTCCATTACTCCACATTTTGTGCAAGACTATACACAAGAACCATGCAAATATGTAAAAAAATGCAGCTGGAAGACTCCTCAATAGCATGCTACAGTCGAACCTGCATACAGTTGAAACTTGATTTAACGAAGTGATGACTGCGCTCAAATTAGTTACTTAAATCGAGAAGTTCGTATAATTGAGAAGGGACTTTTCAGTTCCTCAAAATCTAAAATTGTAACGTAGCGACACTGAGAAGCTACCGCGACATTGTATTTGCCACGGGCCCATGCCTGCACGAGCTATACTGGCCACATAGGCGGTCACATGAAGCTATGACAGGCTTTTATTGAATGAAAGTCTGCACACTAAACGGCAAAATGTGTGCCTTGCGTTTCCCACGCGTTATAAACGAACATGGCGCAGGGCGTGCTTTGAACGCTACCACAAGGATGGTAGCCTTATGTAGTTTGTATTGAACTATCAAGGAATAGTAGTACATTTCGTCCACGGGATGTCAAATGGAACCCTTACTTTCTGGAGTCGCCGAAATTAGTTTCGGAATACACATCAAATGTCCCAGGTATGGGGTATTACCAGGCCCGCACCAAGGCGGGGGGGGGGGGGGGGGTCTAGGGCACCCCCTTCCAGAAATTCTGATGAAGGGGGGTGTTTACTGAAACCAAATAACGGAAATATGTTCTTCAAGGCCTTCAGCAAGTGCCCCCCACCCCCTCCCCCGAAAGAAATCCTGGGTATTACATGACGGTGTGAAATATGACGAATAAAGCATTTTCATCTGTTGTAAAATGTTTTCGAAAGTACCTTTCTGTTTTGAACATGTTACTGAAGCATTTCGCGTCATAAGAAAATTTGGCAATTTTCGAACAATTTTTCGTAGTCTAATTGGCACTTAAGGTTTGAGGGTGCCTCTTCATCCTACAACAATATTCGTCATTTGGCTTGCTTGCTAGTGTGACCTTTCTTAGAAACTCTGCGCTCACTTGTTTCCTATCAAGAAGGCTATGTCACACTGACATCGTGCACGTCGTCGATGACCTCGAGGTAGCGGGCACGCAGTGGTAATCCAAGAAAAAGCACGCAAGATATAGGATGATTATTGCTGTGGGGAAGACATACATTCCATGTACACCTTTCGTTTTTAATAGTGTACAGTTTCGTTTTGACTCAGTATAATGCATGTGCACTGTCCAAACACCTGCAGAACCTGTAGCAAACTAACATATCCAACCGTGTCAGCTCCCACTGAACCCGCAGCCTACATAGCTATATATGGATGCAAGATCTGTAGCTGACTAGGTCGATGGCAGAAAAATAAGCGGCAATGAAAAGTATGTTTCAAATTACAGCATGAGCTTAGAGTCGTGGCTGCACTGCAGAGGAAGTCTCAAGGCCTCTGCCACTGTGAGTGTTAATGAGTCGCCAAACGACGAGAATTGCCGCTTCTACATCTTCTGTAGAGCTTCTGCATAAAGTAAAACCAGCAGCAGCGCTATCTACAGTTTGGCATGGCTCAGATTACTCTGATTTCGGTAGCCTCTGCGATGCCCCTTCCAATATAAGCAGCGCTTAAAGAGTCTGTTTTGTTTCTGAAAGTCGGAGGATACCCTTCGGTGCAGGTTGGGTGCAGATTTGCCATATCTTGGATAAATGTAACAGGCTGCAGCAGGGCTCTCATTTTGGTGCAGTTTGGTGCAAATGGCATAGCACTAGCATCACTGGAATAATTTCGCACAATTCCTTCACATTCCTATGGACGGTTGCTTGCCGCCACACCCTCTCGCCACACTATGCCACCAGGGGAAAGCGCAGCACTGCATGTTTGTGGAAAGGTCCATTAAGGCCATCAAAGTGAATAATCTGATCCACAACTCAATGCTTAGTGGCGGAGTACCACAACCAGCAAGCCATTGTGGCTGCTGCCTGGAGAAGCATTAGATAATACGGCAGAAAGTCTTCAAAAATGCTTTTTTTTTCCTGGTGAAATGTCAAAACAGATCGTTCATGAAGTCAATTTATACAGACATTACAAAATAAGTAGAAATATAATTGGTGCTCTCCTAATGTTCTGCAGGTATTTGGTTGTGTTACATGCTTTGCTCAAGCACGAGCATACCAGAAAGACTGCAGTGTATGAAAACACCATTGTTTCAGGTTCATACTATGCTGGGAAACAACATTCTGTGGCTATGCAGGCATAGCCACAAAGCCAAAATGCGTGTGTGATAAAACCACTCGATACAGCTCCAAATTTAAACCAAAGCTTTATCACAATATGATTGCAACGATGCACTCTGATTTTTTGGAATGAATAGTAGTGAGACACGCTTTTTATTATTAAACTGTTTTATGCCAAGCTCAAGTGAGAATTTACTGCATCACAAAATCAACATAAAATCAACATGTGCACATTCAGGAACCGCCGAGCGACGGAACAACATTACCGCATTCTACAGGTGAGAGACACGCCAGTGGGAAATTCAACATCAGAGATGGCGAAATAAATACATAGAAAATATATACATCTGATCTGTAGATCACAGTTAGTTTGACAATTTTTGTTGCAGCTCTGATGCGAATCTTTAGAAGAAGACCAGTACTGGCAGGACCGAAACCAAAAAAGCGATGTACAGCCTGTCCAGACTACTTCCCCAGATGCACACGTGGGGTAGCTCCGCCGCTGTAGCTCTCACAGCATAGCCACGGAATGCTGTCCTTAAGTACAGTCCCGTCATGCCAGTTCACCAACTCTTCATATCACAGAATGCATTATTTCTCTTTCCACTCACTCCTGTTGCAAAAGTATGCACAAGAAGCTTGCAGGCATATAAAAATTTAAGCTGAAACACGTACTATTGCAGACATGTTAAAATAAGGGGGCAAAAAAAAAAAACAAAAAACTGCAACTTATGACTGAAAATGGCAGATCTTTTCACTCTGGCAAGTCTTGGTAGGGTTTCGTACCTCTTTGCTCTTCTGTCGCAACGACATTACACCAGTGCTGATACTACGCGATGACGATGCCCTACGAAGCTTGACTGAAGCAGGTTTCAATGCAGCTTTGTTTCCCCCTGTGGCTCCAGAACTCCTCTGCTCGTCCATGGCAGACAGAGTCGACTTCTAAACAAGATAGATACAAACCGATGTCAATTACATGGTTGCCTAATCAAAGCAGTTTCCTTACTGCAATAGATAAAAGTGTATTCAGGGGTCACATTAGCCCCTTCCTGCCAACTCACAAACCCATAAGATAACAAAATGACTTCCATTACTCCACATTTTGTGCAAGACTATACACAAGAACCATGCAAATATGTAAAAAAATGCAGCTGGAAGACTCCTCAATAGCATGCTACAGTCGAACCTGCATACAGTTGAAACTTGATTTAACGAAGTGATGACTGCGCTCAAATTAGTTACTTAAATCGAGAAGTTCGTATAATTGAGAAGGGACTTTTCAGTTCCTCAAAATCTAAAATTGTAACGTAGCGACACTGAGAAGCTACCGCGACATTGTATTTGCCACGGGCCCATGCCTGCACGAGCTATACTGGCCAGATAGGCGGTCACATGAAGCTATGACAGGCTTTTATTGAATGAAAGTCTGCACACTAAACGGCAAAATGTGTGCCTTGCGTTTCCCACGCGTTATAAACGAACATGGCGCAGGGCGTGCTTTGAACGCTACCACAAGGATGGTAGCCTTATGTAGTTTGTATTGAACTATCAAGGAATAGTAGTACATTTCGTCCACGGGATGTCAAATGGAACCCTTACTTTCTGGAGTCGCCGAAATTAGTTTCGGAATACACATCAAATGTCCCAAATATGGGGTATTACCAGGCCCGCACCAAGGCGGGGGGGGGGGGGGGGGGGGGGGGTCTAGGGCACCCCCTTCCAGAAATTCTGATGAAGGGGGGTGTTTACTGAAACCAAATAACGGAAATATGTTCTTCAAGGCCTTCAGCAAGTGCCCCCCACCCCCTCCCCCGAAAAAAATCCTGGGTATTACATGACGGTGTGAAATATGACGAATAAAGCATTTTCATCTGTTGTAAAATGTTTTCGAAAGTACCTTTCTGTTTTGAACATGTTACTGAAGCATTTCGCGTCATAAGAAAATTTGGCAATTTTCGAACAATTTTTCGTAGTCTAATTGGCACTTAAGGTTTGAGGGTGCCTCTTCATCCTACAACAATATTCGTCATTTGGCTTGCTTGCTAGTGTGACCTTTCTTAGAAACTCTGCGCTCACTTGTTTCCTATCAAGAAGGCTATGTCACACTGACATCGTGCACGTCGTCGATGACCTCGAGGTAGCGGGCACGCAGTGGTAATCCAAGAAAAAGCACGCAAGATATAGGATGATTATTGCTGTGGGGAAGACATACACTCCATGTACACCTTTCGTTTTTAATAGTGTACAGTTTCGTTTTGACTCAGTATAATGCATGTGCACTGTCCAAACACCTGCAGAACCTGTAGCAAACTAACATATCCAACCGTGTCAGCTCCCACTGAACCCGCAGCCTACATAGCTATATATGGATGCAAGATCTGTAGCTGACTAGGTCGATGGCAGAAAAATAAGCGGCAATGAAAAGTATGTTTCAAATTACAGCATGAGCTTAGAGTCGTGGCTGCACTGCAGAGGAAGTCTCAAGGCCTCTGCCACTGTGAGTGTTAATGAGTCGCCAAACGACGAGAATTGCCGCTTCTACATCTTCTGTAGAGCTTCTGCATAAAGTAAAACCAGCAGCAGCGCTATCTACAGTTTGGCATGGCTCAGATTACTCTGATTTCGGTAGCCTCTGCGATGCCCCTTCCAATATAAGCAGCGCTTAAAGAGTCTGTTTTGTTTCTGAAAGTCGGAGGATACCCTTCGGTGCAGGTTGGGTGCAGATTTGCCATATCTTGGATAAATGTAACAGGCTGCAGCAGGGCTCTCATTTTGGTGCAGTTTGGTGCAAATGGCATAGCACTAGCATCACTGGAATAATTTCGCACAATTCCTTCACATTCCTATGGACGGTTGCTTGCCGCCACACCCTCTCGCCACACTATGCCACCAGGGGAAAGCGCAGCACTGCATGTTTGTGGAAAGGTCCATTAAGGCCATCAAAGTGAATAATCTGATCCACAACTCAATGCTTAGTGGCGGAGTACCACAACCAGCAAGCCATTGTGGCTGCTGCCTGGAGAAGCATTAGATAATACGGCAGAAAGTCTTCAAAAATGCTTTTTTTTTCCTGGTGAAATGTCAAAACAGATCGTTCATGAAGTCAATTTATACAGACATTACAAAATAAGTAGAAATATAATTGGTGCTCTCCTAATGTTCTGCAGGTATTTGGTTGTGTTACATGCTTTGCTCAAGCACGAGCATACCAGAAAGACTGCAGTGTATGAAAACACCATTGTTTCAGGTTCATACTATGCTGGGAAACAACATTCTGTGGCTATGCAGGCATAGCCACAAAGCCAAAATGCGTGTGTGATAAAACCACTCGATACAGCTCCAAATTTAAACCAAAGCTTTATCACAATATGATTGCAACGATGCACTCTGATTTTTTGGAATGAATAGTAGTGAGACACGCTTTTTATTATTAAACTGTTTTATGCCAAGCTCAAGTGAGAATTTACTGCATCACAAAATCAACATAAAATCAACATGTGCACATTCAGGAACCGCCGAGCGACGGAACAACATTACCGCATTCTACAGGTGAGAGACACGCCAGTGGGAAATTCAACATCAGAGATGGCGAAATAAATACATAGAAAATATATACATCTGATCTGTAGATCACAGTTAGTTTGACAATTTTTGTTGCAGCTCTGATGCGAATCTTTAGAAGAAGACCAGTACTGGCAGGACCGAAACCAAAAAAGCGATGTACAGCCTGTCCAGACTACTTCCCCAGATGCACACGTGGGGTAGCTCCGCCGCTGTAGCTCTCACAGCATAGCCACGGAATGCTGTCCTTAAGTACAGTCCCGTCATGCCAGTTCACCAACTCTTCATATCACAGAATGCATTATTTCTCTTTCCACTCACTCCTGTTGCAAAAGTATGCACAAGAAGCTTGCAGGCATATAAAAATTTAAGCTGAAACACGTACTATTGCAGACATGTTAAAATAAGGGGGCAAAAAAAAAAAACAAAAAACTGCAACTTATGACTGAAAATGGCAGATCTTTTCACTCTGGCAAGTCTTGGTAGGGTTTCGTACCTCTTTGCTCTTCTGTCGCAACGACATTACACCAGTGCTGATACTACGCGATGACGATGCCCTACGAAGCTTGACTGAAGCAGGTTTCAATGCAGCTTTGTTTCCCCCTGTGGCTCCAGAACTCCTCTGCTCGTCCATGGCAGACAGAGTCGACTTCTAAACAAGATAGATACAAACCGATGTCAATTACATGGTTGCCTAATCAAAGCAGTTTCCTTACTGCAATAGATAAAAGTGTATTCAGGGGTCACATTAGCCCCTTCCTGCCAACTCACAAACCCATAAGATAACAAAATGACTTCCATTACTCCACATTTTGTGCAAGACTATACACAAGAACCATGCAAATATGTAAAAAAATGCAGCTGGAAGACTCCTCAATAGCATGCTACAGTCGAACCTGCATACAGTTGAAACTTGATTTAACGAAGTGATGACTGCGCTCAAATTAGTTACTTAAATCGAGAAGTTCGTATAATTGAGAAGGGACTTTTCAGTTCCTCAAAATCTAAAATTGTAACGTAGCGACACTGAGAAGCTACCGCGACATTGTATTTGCCACGGGCCCATGCCTGCACGAGCTATACTGGCCAGATAGGCGGTCACATGAAGCTATGACAGGCTTTTATTGAATGAAAGTCTGCACACTAAACGGCAAAATGTGTGCCTTGCGTTTCCCACGCGTTATAAACGAACATGGCGCAGGGCGTGCTTTGAACGCTACCACAAGGATGGTAGCCTTATGTAGTTTGTATTGAACTATCAAGGAATAGTAGTACATTTCGTCCACGGGATGTCAAATGGAACCCTTACTTTCTGGAGTCGCCGAAATTAGTTTCGGAATACACATCAAATGTCCCAGGTATGGGGTATTACCAGGCCCGCACCAAGGCGGGGGGGGGGGGGGGGGGGGGGTCTAGGGCACCCCCTTCCAGAAATTCTGATGAAGGGGGGTGTTTACTGAAACCAAATAACGGAAATATGTTCTTCAAGGCCTTCAGCAAGTGCCCCCCACCCCCTCCCCCGAAAAAAATCCTGGGTATTACATGACGGTGTGAAATATGACGAATAAAGCATTTTCATCTGTTGTAAAATGTTTTCGAAAGTACCTTTCTGTTTTGAACATGTTACTGAAGCATTTCGCGTCATAAGAAAATTTGGCAATTTTCGAACAATTTTTCGTAGTCTAATTGGCACTTAAGGTTTGAGGGTGCCTCTTCATCCTACAACAATATTCGTCATTTGGCTTGCTTGCTAGTGTGACCTTTCTTAGAAACTCTGCGCTCACTTGTTTCCTATCAAGAAGGCTATGTCACACTGACATCGTGCACGTCGTCGATGACCTCGAGGTAGCGGGCACGCAGTGGTAATCCAAGAAAAAGCACGCAAGATATAGGATGATTATTGCTGTGGGAAGACATACATTCCATGTACACCTTTCGTTTTTAATAGTGTACAGTTTCGTTTTGACTCAGTATAATGCATGTGCACTGTCCAAACACCTGCAGAACCTGTAGCAAACTAACATATCCAACCGTGTCAGCTCCCACTGAACCCGCAGCCTACATAGCTATATATGGATGCAAGATCTGTAGCTGACTAGGTCGATGGCAGAAAAATAAGCGGCAATGAAAAGTATGTTTCAAATTACAGCATGAGCTTAGAGTCGTGGCTGCACTGCAGAGGAAGTCTCAAGGCCTCTGCCACTGTGAGTGTTAATGAGTCGCCAAACGACGAGAATTGCCGCTTCTACATCTTCTGTAGAGCTTCTGCATAAAGTAAAACCAGCAGCAGCGCTATCTACAGTTTGGCATGGCTCAGATTACTCTGATTTCGGTAGCCTCTGCGATGCCCCTTCCAATATAAGCAGCGCTTAAAGAGTCTGTTTTGTTTCTGAAAGTCGGAGGATACCCTTCGGTGCAGGTTGGGTGCAGATTTGCCATATCTTGGATAAATGTAACAGGCTGCAGCAGGGCTCTCATTTTGGTGCAGTTTGGTGCAAATGGCATAGCACTAGCATCACTGGAATAATTTCGCACAATTCCTTCACATTCCTATGGACGGTTGCTTGCCGCCACACCCTCTCGCCACACTATGCCACCAGGGGAAAGCGCAGCACTGCATGTTTGTGGAAAGGTCCATTAAGGCCATCAAAGTGAATAATCTGATCCACAACTCAATGCTTAGTGGCGGAGTACCACAACCAGCAAGCCATTGTGGCTGCTGCCTGGAGAAGCATTAGATAATACGGCAGAAAGTCTTCAAAAATGCTTTTTTTTTCCTGGTGAAATGTCAAAACAGATCGTTCATGAAGTCAATTTATACAGACATTACAAAATAAGTAGAAATATAATTGGTGCTCTCCTAATGTTCTGCAGGTATTTGGTTGTGTTACATGCTTTGCTCAAGCACGAGCATACCAGAAAGACTGCAGTGTATGAAAACACCATTGTTTCAGGTTCATACTATGCTGGGAAACAACATTCTGTGGCTATGCAGGCATAGCCACAAAGCCAAAATGCGTGTGTGATAAAACCACTCGATACAGCTCCAAATTTAAACCAAAGCTTTATCACAATATGATTGCAACGATGCACTCTGATTTTTTGGAATGAATAGTAGTGAGACACGCTTTTTATTATTAAACTGTTTTATGCCAAGCTCAAGTGAGAATTTACTGCATCACAAAATCAACATAAAATCAACATGTGCACATTCAGGAACCGCCGAGCGACGGAACAACATTACCGCATTCTACAGGTGAGAGACACGCCAGTGGGAAATTCAACATCAGAGATGGCGAAATAAATACATAGAAAATATATACATCTGATCTGTAGATCACAGTTAGTTTGACAATTTTTGTTGCAGCTCTGATGCGAATCTTTAGAAGAAGACCAGTACTGGCAGGACCGAAACCAAAAAAGCGATGTACAGCCTGTCCAGACTACTTCCCCAGATGCACACGTGGGGTAGCTCCGCCGCTGTAGCTCTCACAGCATAGCCACGGAATGCTGTCCTTAAGTACAGTCCCGTCATGCCAGTTCACCAACTCTTCATATCACAGAATGCATTATTTCTCTTTCCACTCACTCCTGTTGCAAAAGTATGCACAAGAAGCTTGCAGGCATATAAAAATTTAAGCTGAAACACGTACTATTGCAGACATGTTAAAATAAGGGGGCAAAAAAAAAAAACAAAAACTGCAACTTATGACTGAAAATGGCAGATCTTTTCACTCTGGCAAGTCTTGGTAGGGTTTCGTACCTCTTTGCTCTTCTGTCGCAACGACATTACACCAGTGCTGATACTACGCGATGACGATGCCCTACGAAGCTTGACTGAAGCAGGTTTCAATGCAGCTTTGTTTCCCCCTGTGGCTCCAGAACTCCTCTGCTCGTCCATGGCAGACAGAGTCGACTTCTAAACAAGATAGATACAAACCGATGTCAATTACATGGTTGCCTAATCAAAGCAGTTTCCTTACTGCAATAGATAAAAGTGTATTCAGGGGTCACATTAGCCCCTTCCTGCCAACTCACAAACCCATAAGATAACAAAATGACTTCCATTACTCCACATTTTGTGCAAGACTATACACAAGAACCATGCAAATATGTAAAAAATGCAGCTGGAAGACTCCTCAATAGCATGCTACAGTCGAACCTGCATACAGTTGAAACTTGATTTAACGAAGTGATGACTGCGCTCAAATTAGTTACTTAAATCGAGAAGTTCGTATAATTGAGAAGGGACTTTTCAGTTCCTCAAAATCTAAAATTGTAACGTAGCGACACTGAGAAGCTACCGCGACATTGTATTTGCCACGGGCCCATGCCTGCACGAGCTATACTGGCCAGATAGGCGGTCACATGAAGCTATGACAGGCTTTTATTGAATGAAAGTCTGCACACTAAACGGCAAAATGTGTGCCTTGCGTTTCCCACGCGTTATAAACGAACATGGCGCAGGGCGTGCTTTGAACGCTACCACAAGGATGGTAGCCTTATGTAGTTTGTATTGAACTATCAAGGAATAGTAGTACATTTCGTCCACGGGATGTCAAATGGAACCCTTACTTTCTGGAGTCGCCGAAATTAGTTTCGGAATACACATCAAATGTCCCAGGTATGGGGTATTACCAGGCCCGCACCAAGGCGGGGGGGGGGGGGGTCTAGGGCACCCCCTTCCAGAAATTCTGATGAAGGGGGGGGTTTACTGAAACCAAATAACGGAAATATGTTCTTCAAGGCCTTCAGCAAGTGCCCCCCACCCCCTCCCCCGAAAAAATCCTGGGTATTACATGACGGTGTGAAATATGACGAATAAAGCATTTTCATCTGTTGTAAAATGTTTTCGAAAGTACCTTTCTGTTTTGAACATGTTACTGAAGCATTTCGCGTCATAAGAAAATTTGGCAATTTTCGAACAATTTTTCGTAGTCTAATTGGCACTTAAGGTTTGAGGGTGCCTCTTCATCCTACAACAATATTCGTCATTTGGCTTGCTTGCTAGTGTGACCTTTCTTAGAAACTCTGCGCTCACTTGTTTCCTATCAAGAAGGCTATGTCACACTGACATCGTGCACGTCGTCGATGACCTCGAGGTAGCGGGCACGCAGTGGTAATCCAAGAAAAAGCACGCAAGATATAGGATGATTATTGCTGTGGGGAAGACATACACTCCATGTACACCTTTCGTTTTTAATAGTGTACAGTTTCGTTTTGACTCAGTATAATGCATGTGCACTGTCCAAACACCTGCAGAACCTGTAGCAAACTAACATATCCAACCGTGTCAGCTCCCACTGAACCCGCAGCCTACATAGCTATATATGGATGCAAGATCTGTAGCTGACTAGGTCGATGGCAGAAAAATAAGCGGCAATGAAAAGTATGTTTCAAATTACAGCATGAGCTTAGAGTCGTGGCTGCACTGCAGAGGAAGTCTCAAGGCCTCTGCCACTGTGAGTGTTAATGAGTCGCCAAACGACGAGAATTGCCGCTTCTACATCTTCTGTAGAGCTTCTGCATAAAGTAAAACCAGCAGCAGCGCTATCTACAGTTTGGCATGGCTCAGATTACTCTGATTTCGGTAGCCTCTGCGATGCCCCTTCCAATATAAGCAGCGCTTAAAGAGTCTGTTTTGTTTCTGAAAGTCGGAGGATACCCTTCGGTGCAGGTTGGGTGCAGATTTGCCATATCTTGGATAAATGTAACAGGCTGCAGCAGGGCTCTCATTTTGGTGCAGTTTGGTGCAAATGGCATAGCACTAGCATCACTGGAATAATTTCGCACAATTCCTTCACATTCCTATGGACGGTTGCTTGCCGCCACACCCTCTCGCCACACTATGCCACCAGGGGAAAGCGCAGCACTGCATGTTTGTGGAAAGGTCCATTAAGGCCATCAAAGTGAATAATCTGATCCACAACTCAATGCTTAGTGGCGGAGTACCACAACCAGCAAGCCATTGTGGCTGCTGCCTGGAGAAGCATTAGATAATACGGCAGAAAGTCTTCAAAAATGCTTTTTTTTTCCTGGTGAAATGTCAAAACAGATCGTTCATGAAGTCAATTTATACAGACATTACAAAATAAGTAGAAATATAATTGGTGCTCTCCTAATGTTCTGCAGGTATTTGGTTGTGTTACATGCTTTGCTCAAGCACGAGCATACCAGAAAGACTGCAGTGTATGAAAACACCATTGTTTCAGGTTCATACTATGCTGGGAAACAACATTCTGTGGCTATGCAGGCATAGCCACAAAGCCAAAATGCGTGTGTGATAAAACCACTCGATACAGCTCCAAATTTAAACCAAAGCTTTATCACAATATGATTGCAACGATGCACTCTGATTTTTTGGAATGAATAGTAGTGAGACACGCTTTTTATTATTAAACTGTTTTATGCCAAGCTCAAGTGAGAATTTACTGCATCACAAAATCAACATAAAATCAACATGTGCACATTCAGGAACCGCCGAGCGACGGAACAACATTACCGCATTCTACAGGTGAGAGACACGCCAGTGGGAAATTCAACATCAGAGATGGCGAAATAAATACATAGAAAATATATACATCTGATCTGTAGATCACAGTTAGTTTGACAATTTTTGTTGCAGCTCTGATGCGAATCTTTAGAAGAAGACCAGTACTGGCAGGACCGAAACCAAAAAAGCGATGTACAGCCTGTCCAGACTACTTCCCCAGATGCACACGTGGGGTAGCTCCGCCGCTGTAGCTCTCACAGCATAGCCACGGAATGCTGTCCTTAAGTACAGTCCCGTCATGCCAGTTCACCAACTCTTCATATCACAGAATGCATTATTTCTCTTTCCACTCACTCCTGTTGCAAAAGTATGCACAAGAAGCTTGCAGGCATATAAAAATTTAAGCTGAAACACGTACTATTGCAGACATGTTAAAATAAGGGGGCAAAAAAAAAAACAAAAAACTGCAACTTATGACTGAAAATGGCAGATCTTTTCACTCTGGCAAGTCTTGGTAGGGTTTCGTACCTCTTTGCTCTTCTGTCGCAACGACATTACACCAGTGCTGATACTACGCGATGACGATGCCCTACGAAGCTTGACTGAAGCAGGTTTCAATGCAGCTTTGTTTCCCCCTGTGGCTCCAGAACTCCTCTGCTCGTCCATGGCAGACAGAGTCGACTTCTAAACAAGATAGATACAAACCGATGTCAATTACATGGTTGCCTAATCAAAGCAGTTTCCTTACTGCAATAGATAAAAGTGTATTCAGGGGTCACATTAGCCCCTTCCTGCCAACTCACAAACCCATAAGATAACAAAATGACTTCCATTACTCCACATTTTGTGCAAGACTATACACAAGAACCATGCAAATATGTAAAAAAATGCAGCTGGAAGACTCCTCAATAGCATGCTACAGTCGAACCTGCATACAGTTGAAACTTGATTTAACGAAGTGATGACTGCGCTCAAATTAGTTACTTAAATCGAGAAGTTCGTATAATTGAGAAGGGACTTTTCAGTTCCTCAAAATCTAAAATTGTAACGTAGCGACACTGAGAAGCTACCGCGACATTGTATTTGCCACGGGCCCATGCCTGCACGAGCTATACTGGCCAGATAGGCGGTCACATGAAGCTATGACAGGCTTTTATTGAATGAAAGTCTGCACACTAAACGGCAAAATGTGTGCCTTGCGTTTCCCACGCGTTATAAACGAACATGGCGCAGGGCGTGCTTTGAACGCTACCACAAGGATGGTAGCCTTATGTAGTTTGTATTGAACTATCAAGGAATAGTAGTACATTTCGTCCACGGGATGTCAAATGGAACCCTTACTTTCTGGAGTCGCCGAAATTAGTTTCGGAATACACATCAAATGTCCCAGGTATGGGGTATTACCAGGCCCGCACCAAGGCGGGGGGGGGGGGGGGGGTCTAGGGCACCCCCTTCCAGAAATTCTGATGAAGGGGGGTGTTTACTGAAACCAAATAACGGAAATATGTTCTTCAAGGCCTTCAGCAAGTGCCCCCCACCCCCTCCCCCGAAAAAAATCCTGGGTATTACATGACGGTGTGAAATATGACGAATAAAGCATTTTCATCTGTTGTAAAATGTTTTCGAAAGTACCTTTCTGTTTTGAACATGTTACTGAAGCATTTCGCGTCATAAGAAAATTTGGCAATTTTCGAACAATTTTTCGTAGTCTAATTGGCACTTAAGGTTTGAGGGTGCCTCTTCATCCTACAACAATATTCGTCATTTGGCTTGCTTGCTAGTGTGACCTTTCTTAGAAACTCTGCGCTCACTTGTTTCCTATCAAGAAGGCTATGTCACACTGACATCGTGCACGTCGTCGATGACCTCGAGGTAGCGGGCACGCAGTGGTAATCCAAGAAAAAGCACGCAAGATATAGGATGATTATTGCTGTGGGGAAGACATACATTCCATGTACACCTTTCGTTTTTAATAGTGTACAGTTTCGTTTTGACTCAGTATAATGCATGTGCACTGTCCAAACACCTGCAGAACCTGTAGCAAACTAACATATCCAACCGTGTCAGCTCCCACTGAACCCGCAGCCTACATAGCTATATATGGATGCAAGATCTGTAGCTGACTAGGTCGATGGCAGAAAAATAAGCGGCAATGAAAAGTATGTTTCAAATTACAGCATGAGCTTAGAGTCGTGGCTGCACTGCAGAGGAAGTCTCAAGGCCTCTGCCACTGTGAGTGTTAATGAGTCGCCAAACGACGAGAATTGCCGCTTCTACATCTTCTGTAGAGCTTCTGCATAAAGTAAAACCAGCAGCAGCGCTATCTACAGTTTGGCATGGCTCAGATTACTCTGATTTCGGTAGCCTCTGCGATGCCCCTTCCAATATAAGCAGCGCTTAAAGAGTCTGTTTTGTTTCTGAAAGTCGGAGGATACCCTTCGGTGCAGGTTGGGTGCAGATTTGCCATATCTTGGATAAATGTAACAGGCTGCAGCAGGGCTCTCATTTTGGTGCAGTTTGGTGCAAATGGCATAGCACTAGCATCACTGGAATAATTTCGCACAATTCCTTCACATTCCTATGGACGGTTGCTTGCCGCCACACCCTCTCGCCACACTATGCCACCAGGGGAAAGCGCAGCACTGCATGTTTGTGGAAAGGTCCATTAAGGCCATCAAAGTGAATAATCTGATCCACAACTCAATGCTTAGTGGCGGAGTACCACAACCAGCAAGCCAATGTGGCTGCTGCCTGGAGAAGCATTAGATAATACGGCAGAAAGTCTTCAAAAATGCTTTTTTTTTCCTGGTGAAATGTCAAAACAGATCGTTCATGAAGTCAATTTATACAGACATTACAAAATAAGTAGAAATATAATTGGTGCTCTCCTAATGTTCTGCAGGTATTTGGTTGTGTTACATGCTTCGCTCAAGCACGAGCATACCAGAAAGACTGCAGTGTATGAAAACACCATTGTTTCAGGTTCATACTATGCTGGGAAACAACATTCTGTGGCTATGCAGGCATAGCCACAAAGCCAAAATGCGTGTGTGATAAAACCACTCGATACAGCTCCAAATTTAAACCAAAGCTTTATCACAATATGATTGCAACGATGCACTCTGATTTTTTGGAATGAATAGTAGTGAGACACGCTTTTTATTATTAAACTGTTTTATGCCAAGCTCAAGTGAGAATTTACTGCATCACAAAATCAACATAAAATCAACATGTGCACATTCAGGAAACGCCGAGCGACGGAACAACATTACCGCATTCTACAGGTGAGAGACACGCCAGTGGGAAATTCAACATCAGAGATGGCGAAATAAATACATAGAAAATATATACATCTGATCTGTAGATCACAGTTAGTTTGACAATTTTTGTTGCAGCTCTGATGCGAATCTTTAGAAGAAGACCAGTACTGGCAGGACCGAAACCAAAAAAGCGATGTACAGCCTGTCCAGACTACTTCCCCAGATGCACACGTGGGGTAGCTCCGCCGCTGTAGCTCTCACAGCATAGCCACGGAATGCTGTCCTTAAGTACAGTCCCGTCATGCCAGTTCACCAACTCTTCATATCACAGAATGCATTATTTCTCTTTCCACTCACTCCTGTTGCAAAAGTATGCACAAGAAGCTTGCAGGCATATAAAAATTTAAGCTGAAACACGTACTATTGCAGACATGTTAAAATAAGGGGGCAAAAAAAAAAAAACAAAAAACTGCAACTTATGACTGAAAATGGCAGATCTTTTCACTCTGGCAAGTCTTGGTAGGGTTTCGTACCTCTTTGCTCTTCTGTCGCAACGACATTACACCAGTGCTGATACTACGCGATGACGATGCCCTACGAAGCTTGACTGAAGCAGGTTTCAATGCAGCTTTGTTCCCCCTGTGGCTCCAGAACTCCTCTGCTCGTCCATGGCAGACAGAGTCGACTTCTAAACAAGATAGATACAAACCGATGTCAATTACATGGTTGCCTAATCAAAGCAGTTTCCTTACTGCAATAGATAAAAGTGTATTCAGGGGTCACATTAGCCCCTTCCTGCCAACTCACAAACCCATAAGATAACAAAATGACTTCCATTACTCCACATTTTGTGCAAGACTATACACAAGAACCATGCAAATATGTAAAAAAATGCAGCTGGAAGACTCCTCAATAGCATGCTACAGTCGAACCTGCATACAGTTGAAACTTGATTTAACGAAGTGATGACTGCGCTCAAATTAGTTACTTAAATCGTGAAGTTCGTATAATTGAGAAGGGATTTTTCAGTTCCTCAAAATCTAAAATTGTAACGTAGCGACACTGAGAAGCTACCGCGACATTGTATTTGCCACGGGCCCATGCCTGCACGAGCTATACTGGCCAGATAGGCGGTCACATGAAGCTATGACAGGCTTTCGATTTGCAAGTACGTGGAGAATGAATGCAGTGAGTGTGCTAGTAGGGCAAGCAAGAAAGTTGCAAGGAGTCTATCAGTGCCATCTGTCGCATGAACCATGAAAAAACAAAAGCCACCACCATGTTCCTGTGACAGCATTTACAGGAACAATAAACCATGCTGCCCCGAGCACCATGAGGTACGAAAGAGCGCTACCGACTGTTGGGTCTGTTGTTCTGTGCGCAGGTGCAGCGTGCAACCTCATCAAAATAAAGGTAATGTGGTGACTAGGGCGGCTAGATGTTTTAAAGGGACACTAAAGGCAAATAACAATTTATGTCAGAGTGAAAGGCCAATGTGTGAGAACGTCTAAAACGTCAATAGTATCAACAGCAGTGCCCTAGTAATCGAGAAATTAAGGTAAATGTAGGACACAATGTGCGCCACGAGTGGGACATTTTAGAAATGATCCTGATGACGTCAAAGAGTCCAGAGTACAATTAACCACTACTAATCAAACTAGTTGCATTAAAAAAGAACCTTTCGTTTATCGGAAGATGTAATAAAATGCTGCTTGTTCGTTTCTGTTTGCTTCATGAAAAAAAGAACCTCTTGACGCTACCATGGGGAACGGCGCGAGTGGTTCAAAAGTTCCATTTTCGCCGAGCTGCGCGTCTCAGTGGTAGTTTCGGTATCGCGTACTGCTGCGTGTGCTTGGCTCGCTATTTTTGCCCTGGCGATACTCTACTTCTGCTGCTACTGGCCAAGCTAAGCTCCGTTACAGTGAACTATACAGTTTCCGAGTGGCCCGTGCCTGAGTCTTGGCAATGCCTTGGAGATGGCTGCTGTTGCGCAAGAAACCGTAGCTTCGGCAGCCGGGCAGTAAAGGCGGGCGACGTTGGGCACGGCAACTGCTACGTCAGAAGGTCCGTTCAGGCGGGTGATTGGAAGTACACTAACGCCATGCAGACCACTAAAACGTGATTTTCTTTCAAAATAAGCATTTCCTTGGCACGAAACAAGCACTACGAGGTTTCTGCAACGCTACTGCAACAATCAACGTCAACTTAATATTTGCCTTTAGTGTCCCTTTAACATGATAGCGGCAACGCATATACTCAAAGAAAAACCCGTCTTGTCAAAATTAGAAAGAAATCACTGCTTTTTTTACGCTTTTATTTCTTGAAAAACTTGGTCAAATAGGGCTTGGTACCTCGTCAGTTTCGCTAGTTCGGGTTGATGACAACATTGAACCCTATGGGTAGCTGCCGGGGAATAAAAGTTTCTTTGTTAGATTGGGAACTTCGTAAACTCTGGTTTTGTTAGATCGAGTTTTAACTGTATAACAAACCCACATATGACACCTTGCCGTGTATATCAAACGACTGTAAAATCCCCTTGAATATGCTCTTGATATATACAATATTTTATATATTGAATTACCTATATATCAAACTTTTTGGTGATCCCCTTCAGATTCAATATATCAGGGTTTGACTGTATATTACAGTTTACTTCACTGTGACCGAGATCTTGGATTGTCCATCCACTAGTTTCTACTGCAATAGAATACACAGTAAAGTAATACCCCTGTCACACGTACACAAGTGAACTGCTTTTAACTCCAACACCGCAGGCGATATGTTCTACTTCACACAGTCTCCCTTATATGAAGGAAGTTAAATGGAGCTTTTAGCAAAGGGAGTTCGGTGATCTCCATTTGTGGCGGAATGGAGTACTCTCATCCACAGTGCGCTGTAGTTATGGAAAAAAAAAAGGACGCGAAATAGAAAATCCCCACAATCAACACAATAATAAATTTTAGTATTATTATAAGGTGTTTAACTGCATAAACAATTCATAATGTGCATATAGAAAAATGGCTACATGCATGAGTGTACCTACTCTCCACACCATGCCTCATTGAAAACTGCAGTACCACCATTCTGAACGAGGATCTCCGTGCATCTTGTTTTGTTCTTATTGCAGAGTACTTTATTCTAATTTTCCTTATCAGAAGTCATAGCATTGAGTGATGCTGCTGCTTTGTTGTCCATGCCAGTCGCGCTGGCAGCAGATGTGAACACAAGTGGGGTACATTTGCAGCAAGGACTACATGGACTTAATGAGAGTCCTGGGCACATCTCATTTTGGAAGGACAATGTGATTGAGGTGGTAGCGCAATTTCAAAGAAATTTATGACAACCCGCAGTTCGTCTTACAGCCACCACTAATAGTATGGCAAACACGTTCCAAAACAAAAGTCCAGTGTTGCCAGCATCCCTGTAAACATTGCTGTCAATGTGCTACCCGTACATATTTCTGCGAAAAGAGCCAAAAAAAGTTTTTGCATTTTTCTATTTTAATGAATTATAGGTTCTATACTAAATACATATTATGTATAGCGTTTCCAGATTGCTTAGATTCAAAATTTTGCATGTAAACGTACGTGCAGCAGCGTCTAATGGGCTGCCCCCTTACGGTTTGTGTCCAAACCTCGTAAAAGGCCGTTTCGGCTACAACTCTATCGCCACGAAACTCCTCTATAAAGTTTTACATTTATGCAGTTCAAAGTGTTTGTTTGTGCCCGTGTGACAGGGGCATACAGCACGGCCAATCCCATTTTAGCTTAATTTGTTATAACTCTGATTGTTGCATTAATAAGGTTCAAAGGCGAATGAAATGAAGAAAACATTCAGCACACCACCAAGGAACAGTGAATGATCCCATCCCACCACATCTTAGTCACTGTGTTGACTGCTTTTGCTAGTTCAGCTGTCAATGCTAATTTATCTTTACTGTCAACGTAAAGATAAATATTTAACTGCCTAACAGATGTTATCAGGGCACAAAATTGAAGATTTCAGCAGTCTACCATTGCATTAAAACAATGCACATGAGCCAACTGATTGCTGAGAACGCAAGATGAGGTGCTATATTTTTAATGACCCATTGCATCACTCATTTTTATCAGTAATCAGTATGCATGGTTGACCCGAATTATAACTGCAGCATGGATTCATATGAGCCAATGATGAAAAACAAAACAAAAAAATACAAAAGGAAAACAATCATTACAACATATTACATGGACTAAAAAAAAAACTTTGCTTCGCTTTGCATGTAGAGCAGTTCATTGTGGCCACTGTTAGATGGCCCATAATCTAGTAAAAGCACTGCAAGCCATGCACTCCATGGTTTCATTTCACTTTAGGAAATATTCCACAATCGCAACACATGAGAATCTTATGACATGTGTACAAACAGGGCACACAAGTGCTGTAGTGTAGGTGGCCGGTGGCATCGCATGTCACCTCTGGTTCCCAGGTACACCGATATATGGCATAACTGCCTCGGTCGCGGACGAAGCGGTAGCCGCACAGTGAAACGGGGAAGGGCGGCACAAGCTTAAATAGGGCCTAAAGTCACTATAGCAGGGGCGGGTGTGGCAGGGGCTGCCACATGTCCTTTCCCGTTCATCTCTACTCTACAGATAACGTAATCACAGACACCCACACAAAATCACAAAACATCACAGAAAATCACAAGGGAAACACAGGAGAACCACAGCTCTGCTGCTTCTGCAAATTTCACACTATGTAAAACTAGAGTAAGTTTTTTTTTTTGTTTTTTTTTTAATATGTTATACAGCTGAAACTCAATTTAACGAAGTGATGGCTACACTCAAATTATTTTGGTAAATAAGGAAGTCCATAAAGTCAATAAAAGATTTTTTCTGTCCTTTGAAGTCTAAATTATAGCGTAGCGACACCCAAAAGCTACCGCAGCATTGCATTTGCCGCAAACCCACGCCTGCACATGTTCAAAGTCCAGGGGGGGTGGGGTCACGTGAAGCTATGACAAGCTGCTGATATGCAAGGATGAAGAGAATAAACAGACACTGTGCAAGCAGCTTGAGCAAACGATCAGTGACATCTGCAGCATAAACCGCGAAATGACGATAGCAACCACCATCATATTCCAATGGGAGTATTTACAAGGACAAAAACCACCGCCAACCCTAGCACCATCTGGTACGTCGTTGTGCTACCAACTGCTGAGCCCTTGTTCCGTGCATATGCGCGTCATGCAGCCTCGTCAAAATAAAGCTAGGGTCGTAACTAGGGTCGCCAGATGTTTTAACGCAACAGCGTTAGTGCACACACTTGAAGAAACATGCGCCTGTGTTCCAATTAAAAAGAAATCACTTTTTTATTCATTAATTTTGGGAAAACATTAGTTAAATCAGGTTTGGTGCCAAGTTAATGTCGTTAACTTGGACCTTATTGAACCTTGAGCCTTATGGGTACCTGCTAGGGAACGAAGAAATGAAGATTTTTTCATCAGATCCATAAAATCGGGTTTCGTTATATGGAGTTTCCACCGTATCCGATTTTTTTTTTTATATTGCAGAGGCTTCTTATTGCAAAAACAAAATGCAGACATGCTTTTCCTGTGCTTCTTGCTTATAATAAAGCTCTTAATGTTTAGGCATTGAAAAAGATGCACACAAATGCAAAGCTTTCATTCTCTTTAAGAAAGAAAGAGTTTATTCACACATGGGGTTACATCAGTGACATGCAGAAGAAAGTTGTGCAGTATAATACTGTACTGGGATTGTTATATAATTCCTTCATGCATAATTATTTTTTAAATGATTGGCGAAACACAGATGGCAGGAAAAATGAGAACAAAAAACAAGAAGCAGACAGCCTTGAAAGTGCAAAGGCCAGCGACAGAATACAGGGATGGCAATAAAGCTTGGAGAAGAAAGGAGCAAAGGAACCAAGAAGCCTACATGCACCCATCTGTGAAGGAAAAAAAGCAATGACATTTAGTTAATGTATAGTGTCACAACGCCAAGCATGCTCGCAGAAAACATTACTTCAGTATGCCGATAAAGCAATCATGGCAAGCACTTTTCTTCTGCATATGAAAGTTTCATTTTGCACATGTACAACAAGACAAGCTGTTACACAGACATCTTGGTGGTAGAGCTTACCACGCCCAAAGTCTTCTGCTCCACTTGCTTTCTATGCTTCCATTTTTCGCTTCGCAACTTCAGTGCAAATGCTGGAGACTTGGACACTGTTACCCTTTTTGACACTTCTCTTGATGTTGCCTAAAGAAGTAGGATTAGGAAGCATGTCAAAAGAAAGTGAGCACAAAGACTGATGATGTCAAGAATGCAGCATCATCACAAAAGCTCGTTTCCACCAGTTGGCAGCAGTATGACTGAGTGCTTCCATATTACTAGCGAACACACACAAAGGACGACATAGAGACAGGACAACCGCTAGACTTCAACTGATTTTTTAATCGACATGAAGGACACAATACATTTCTTTGCGCACGCGCAGGTGCCACGTCACAGACAAAGTTTATCCACCAAAAGAAAAAGAAAAGAAATTCTCCGCCGCCCATCGATACCGCCAGTTCGCTATAGTGGTTTCTTCTTACACAGATAGTCCAGTTCTCTTTTTGACAACGCGATGGACGGAGTGCTGACACATGTGTCACCCGCCTTGTGAATTTCGACAGCCTCTACTATTTCCCTCTTTCTCTGTTCCCCGCCAACGTACATCACAGAAGTGGCGTCATATGCTGGGGTACAACCCTCGCACTTCTTGCAGGGCATCGCCAATAAACCACCGCCTGCAAGCGATCGAACAGCCGTGCGATGCTCCCTGAGCCTTTCATTGACGCATCTGCCCGTCTGGCCAATGTACACCTTGCCACAAGCAAGTGGAAGTGTGTAGACGACTCCCGTCTTACAAGCTGTGAACTTTAATTGGTGTTTCTTAGCACACCGCGGCTTCTCAGGTTCCGTCACAGCAGAACAGAGCCCAGCCAGCTTGTGAGGAGCCGTGAACAAGACACCAAGACCGCAATTTCGCGCCACTTTTTTGAGCCGGTGGGAAACTCCGTGAATGTACGGGATTGAAACCCGTAGCATGCGTTTGTCAGAGTCCACCTTGGCAGCATTCCCTCTAAAGCTAGCTTTTAGCTCCCTCGAGAGCGCTTCAGCAACCGAGATCACGGTTTGACGAGGGTAGTCCGCCTTATTATGAAGACGTGCAAGTTGTCCACTCAAACTTGCCTGAACATTGTGCGGACAGGACATCTGCAGGGCTGCACGCAGGCTATTCGTCACTATTCCCTGCTTCACCAGCTTCGAATGGGCTGATGCGTAATTAAGGATCTCTTTTTTGGAACGTGGCTTGTACATCCAGCATATGCGCACGCCCGTGAAGCAGATAGATCATTCTAAAAACTGAATGGTGCCATTGACAGGCATTTCATGAGTGAAACGCAGCCCCCCCGCACACGCCTTAAAAATATCTAAAATGCTAAAAACAGAGCTTTCACTACTCCGTAAGTTGTCAAGATTAAGAATTAAAAGAAAGTCATCTACGTATCTAAAACACTGGACCACACTTTTATCAAGTCGCTCAGCAATACGCTTATCACACTGTGCTAAATAAATTTCACTAAGAACGGGGGCTAAACAAGACCCTATGCAGATTCCATTACTTTGGATAAAGCATTCTTCTCGGAAGCGCACAACGGTTGCCGTAAGATAAAAGAAAGTAGTTCTAAAAAGTTATCGATTGACATGCCACAGGCATTTTGAAAATCAACAGCACCCCCGTTTTCAACGTGATCACGAACTGCCTCTAAAAGGCGATCCTGCGGAATACTATAAAATAAATCTTCTACATCAATGGAAAATGCAAAGTTTCCGTGTGGTTCTTCATGTTGCTCAGTTAAAAAGTCTACAATATCCTTGGAATTCCTCACACCAAACGGATCCGTCACTCTGAGTAGCTTCAGTTGTTTCTGCAGGAACCTAGAAAGAACACCTTGCCATGACCCCTGCTCAGACACTATAGCACGAAAAGGTATATTTTCCTTGTGTGTTTTTGCCGAAAAAAATATTCTCAAGCTGTCTTCATCTGCAGCATTAATCTGTTTCCTCAAAGACGGTTTGTTTAAATTTTCACACATCGACAGGCGATCTTTCCTCACCTTAGCTAAGCGTCCTTTAAAAGGAACAAAATTCTTACTTATAGCTTCTTTCGCTTTTTCCAGGTACATGTCGTTCGGTACAACCACAAAGCCCCCTTCTTTGTCAGCTGTTAACAAAGCATAATTTTTCTTCTTTAGATACTCGATGGTGCTACGCACCGACAGTTCAGAAAAGTGGCCACTCACCGCCCTTGCCAGTACGCAGTCCAGGCCCTCAGAGATACACCTCTGTTTCTCGTCAGGCTCAGCTCTATCAGCTATTTTTCTAACCATAGACACAAGACTTGCAGGCTCTTTCTTTGGCTCTACACAGAACTTAGGACCGCATCTCAATACATATTCAACAAAATCTGGCAGTGGCTCTTTCACCAAAGAAGTCACCGCCCCTTTAGTGTCATCACCCCCCCTTTAGTGTACCGTCACCCCCCCTTTAGTGTACCGCGTTCCTTTGGAAGCAGTGTCTCCCTGTTCTACTGTCCTGGAAGAAACAAAAGGTGCGCTGTGATGACACTAAAGGGGCGGTGACTTCTTTGGTGAAAGAGCCACTGCCAGATTTTGTTGAATATGTATTGAGATGCGGTCCTAAGTTCTGTGTAGAGCCAAAGAAAGAGCCTGCAAGTCTTGTGTCTATGGTTAGAAAAATAGCTGATAGAGCTGAGCCTGACGAGAAACAGAGGTGTATCTCTGAGGGCCTGGACTGCGTACTGGCAAGGGCGGTGAGTGGCCACTTTTCTGAACTGTCGGTGCGTAGCACCATCGAGTATCTAAAGAAGAAAAATTATGCTTTGTTAACAGCTGACAAAGAAGGGGGCTTTGTGGTTGTACCGAACGACATGTACCTGGAAAAAGCGAAAGAAGCTATAAGTAAGAATTTTGTTCCTTTTAAAGGACGCTTAGCTAAGGTGAGGAAAGATCGCCTGTCGATGTGTGAAAATTTAAACAAACCGTCTTTGAGGAAACAGATTAATGCTGCAGATGAAGACAGCTTGAGAATATTTTTTTCGGCAAAAACACACAAGGAAAATATACCTTTTCGTGCTATAGTGTCTGAGCAGGGGTCATGGCAAGGTGTTCTTTCTAGGTTCCTGCAGAAACAACTGAAGCTACTCAGAGTGACGGATCCGTTTGGTGTGAGGAATTCCAAGGATATTGTAGACTTTTTAACTGAGCAACATGAAGAACCACACGGAAACTTTGCATTTTCCATTGATGTAGAAGATTTATTTTATAGTATTCCGCAGGATCGCCTTTTAGAGGCAGTTCGTGATCACGTTGAAAACGGGGGTGCTGTTGATTTTCAAAATGCCTGTGGCATGTCAATCGATAACTTTTTAGAACTACTTTCTTTTTATCTTACGGCAACCGTTGTGCGCTTCCGAGAAGAATGCTTTATCCAAAGTAATGGAATCTGCATAGGGTCTTGTTTAGCCCCCGTTCTTAGTGAAATTTATTTAGCACAGTGTGATAAGCGTATTGCTGAGCGACTTGATAAAAGTGTGGTCCAGTGTTTTAGATACGTAGATGACTTTCTTTTAATTCTTAATCTTGACAACTTACGGAGTAGTGAAAGCTCTGTTTTTAGCATTTTAGATATTTTTAAGGCGTGTGCGGGGGGGCTGCGTTTCACTCATGAAATGCCTGTCAATGGCACCATTCAGTTTTTAGAATGATCTATCTGCTTCACGGGCGTGCGCATATGCTGGATGTACAAGCCACGTTCCAAAAAAGAGATCCTTAATTACGCATCAGCCCATTCGAAGCTGGTGAAGCAGGGAATAGTGACGAATAGCCTGCGTGCAGCCCTGCAGATGTCCTGTCCGCACAATGTTCAGGCAAGTTTGAGTGGACAACTTGCACGTCTTCATAATAAGGCGGACTACCCTCGTCAAACCGTGATCTCGGTTGCTGAAGCGCTCTCGAGGGAGCTAAAAGCTAGCTTTAGAGGGAATGCTGCCAAGGTGGACTCTGACAAACGCATGCTACGGGTTTCAATCCCGTACATTCACGGAGTTTCCCACCGGCTCAAAAAAGTGGCGCGAAATTGCGGTCTTGGTGTCTTGTTCACGGCTCCTCACAAGCTGGCTGGGCTCTGTTCTGCTGTGACGGAACCTGAGAAGCCGCGGTGTGCTAAGAAACACCAATTAAAGTTCACAGCTTGTAAGACGGGAGTCGTCTACACACTTCCACTTGCTTGTGGCAAGGTGTACATTGGCCAGACGGGCAGATGCGTCAATGAAAGGCTCAGGGAGCATCGCACGGCTGTTCGATCGCTTGCAGGGGGTGGTTTATTGGCGATGCACTGCAAGAAGTGCGAGGGTTGTACCCCAGCATATGACGCCACTTCTGTGATGTACGTTGGCGGGGAACAGAGAAAGAGGGAAATAGTAGAGGCTGTCGAAATTCACAATGCGGGCGACACATGTGTCAGCACTCCGTCCATCGCGTTGTCAAAAAGAGAACTGGACTATCTGTGTAGGAAGAAACCACGTGCGAACTGGCGGTATCGATAGGCGGCGGAGAATTTCTTTTCCTTTTCTTTGGTGGATAAACTTTGTCTGTGACGTGGCACCTGCGCGTGCGCAAAGAAATGTATTGTGTCCTTCATGTCGATTAAAAAATCAGTTGAAGTCTAGCGGTTGTCCTGTCTCTATGTCGTCCTTTGTGTGTGTTCGCTAGCAATATGGAAGCATACAGTCAATACCAACTAGCCCAGATTAATGCATTAACGAGTTGTATGACTGAGGTTTTACTGTATGCTCTGTGAATTGAAGTGGTGATACAAGTGCAAAATAACAAAAAAATTCTGTCATATATACTCTATCACGCAAGATAGTTGCAGCAGGGTGGAAGCTGCGAGGTGTAAGCAAGCCACATGCTTGTGCATCAAAACATAGTTCTGCTTGTAAATGCATTATAATTGGCAAGGTTAAGACAACTGCTTTTGTTTGGCATGTGCTACGTCACAGCGAGACATGATATTCTAATTACGATTCGCATGTAAGTCATACGCCTTTAATTATTGCATTGGTAATCACCGGCGATTGTCGTGGCGAACCAATATGGCAGCGCCCATTCAGATGCAACCACCCACTTTGATCCGAACTCGCGCTTGCTGCTTGCCCACTGTCTTGACAGCAATAACTAAATAGTGGAATCGACTATCGCTTTGTGTCATCACATCGACTATCGCTTTGTGTCAAAGTATCACGTATCTTTTGTCTTTATTAACACGAAATTGTTTTATGCCGGGATCCACCACGGCTCCACTGACGCATTTCTGTCACGGATATGACGTTCTAAAATATAAAGACTAACATATGGCAAAGAAAAAACTAGAAAAAAAAGTTCCGTCACTGGGAGTCGAACTTACGACCCCTCGATCCCCAGCGCGCAGCGCGAAACGACTCTGCCACAGACGGCATGTTCTTCGACATGCTAACGGCGTGCTATTTATATACACCATTTGCCGGTGGCTGTACTCAGAGATTGCGGTACATCAGCGTGTTTTCATTATCACCAGCGAGATGGCACGAAGGGCTCGAACTGCGCGCGTCGCCCCACGCGTTGAGATGACCGTGCGCCTCTACAGGGCGTGGTCGCTCCTGCGCGCGTGCTTATCTTGTACGTCTTGCGCTCTCACCGCAAGTTTGCGTTGAAGTTACAGAGAGCACGACGGTCACTTCGCTCACTCTAGTGGCCGCTCTTGCGAAAGGAGCGCGCTGCTCACAAACAAATAAGTTACAACTGTGACAGTTTGCGCTCATCCTGTGTATACTTGTGCGTTCATTTCGTGCGTCCTCCGTTGTATTTGACCAGCGCGCTTTAACTGTCAAGCTGTGACAGTTGTTAGTTCGTGCTCATCCTGTGTATGTTCGTTCCGTGCATCCTTTCTGCTTGAGCAGCGCGTTGCAAGTTTCGAGCTGCTTGCCATTCTTCACGTGACATTACAACTTGTTGCTGTGGCATTCATTCCTTCGCCCTCGGGGCGAAACAATCCACAACAAACGCTCAACTACGTCTGTGAAGACACGTTTTACTTTCGTGTTATACCGATTCCTATGACAGAGGGATCAACCATGTTTTTTTATTGATATCAGCTGTTTGCTCAGCCATGCCCACTCAGCATTGTCCACGAGAATTTGAGAAATAATCTTTGAAACAGTGCAAAACAGTCACTAATACACTGCTGTCACAGCATCAGGATGCAAATATAACGCGAACAGAAGCCTCGCTTTAGACCTCATGGGCCACACAGCGCATGACGACTTATAGATTCAAGACTGAAGGAACCAGCTTCGACAGGTGCCGCCATGTTCCTTTTTTTCTTTTTTTCAGCTCTGTTGTTGCTGTCCAACGCTTTGAGCATTGGTTGTTGCCATATGCTCGCCTTACTCACCCAGACGGTGAGTGCAAATGCTAAAAAGATGCCAAACAGACGATGCGGCGCGGATGAATACATCGCGAGCGATTTTCGCTCTTCCTAATGGCTAAGCAGCCTTGTAGCCTCCACAGTGTTGCAACCAGCTTGTGAGATGGACAACGGCACAATGTAAAAACGTTATCACCAGCACTTGAAGCCAGAAACATCAAAGTTCCAAATTGCAAATTCGAAGAAAAAAATGCACAGCTACAGGACAGCACAGTGAAAGAATTGCAGGTGAAATTGCCAAGGTGAAAGAATTGCAGGAGTATGGCCACACTGAGGAAAGAACTGCAAACCAAGCAAAAGAATACAAAAAGAAATTATTCACAGTATTGGCAAGCTTCTTTTGGGGTGGCTTTGTTGAGAGCTTTGAAGCCAAGAGATCCTGTTGGGCCTTCTTGGCATGCAATGCTGGTTTTGACACTGGTTCTACCCTAACGTTGACTCTCGCAGCTTCTACCTTTGGCTTCTTTGGGTTGCTGACACCAACGTTGACCCTGCGTAAGCCAAGCAAAAATTATTCTCGGCTCTCTACCAAATACCCCATCAAAAAGAGGCATGTGAAAGCTGCTGTATGCAAAGGAGTGAGAGAAAAAAAAAAAGGAAACTGCTGTAGTCCACAATAACCCTTCAAAGAGACCAAGACGCCACATAATAAAAATCATTAGCTGTGTTCTCAAGAGGAAGCTTTACATATGAGAGCTGCAACTTTTACTGGTTGGTGCAGAATTTTTTAAGCAGATGAGAAAGAAAACATAGCAAACATAAGGGTCACACACACAATGTGTCGTGTCCTCCTGAATTCTCGAACTGTTAATTTCCAAAAGTTAACTATGAGGCTTCCATCTAAACAGAGTACTTCATGTTTGAATGCAGGAGAGAGTGAGTGCTACAAGAAAGGCAGCAGAAAATAGTGGCCATGAATAAAAATTGTGCACACAACAGAAGGAAGAGTCTAGCTGTTTCTTCTATGTGGCAAATTTTTTTCAATTCAGTTTAATGCTTGCTCAAGGAGATTGCTATGTGTGTTTTCCTTTTTGCCTGTCTATTGAGCAGTTTTTCCAGCTCAAGAAGAGCATGACCACTCACGAAGAATGGTGACACAAAAACTTTTGTACGGAAAGGCCTTCCAAAAAGACACAACATTAATTAAAACCAATAGACAATCAACCCAAGAAAAATATAGGGGACGTTGCTTGTAGTAATTATCTTATAAATAAGAAGGAATTAAAGTGGACGAAAAAACAACTAGCCACCTGCAGGGACCGAACCTTCAACCTTTGAATAATGCATCCGATGCTCTACCAATTGAGCTATGGCGGCGGTCGTTCTCACATCTACTTCATTGGGTAAATCTATGGATTTGAACCTGGGAGCGTTAGTCAGCGCCGCTCGTAGCCATGACGTTGAGAGTGGAACACTTTTATTTAACCAACAGGTATTTGCCACTCAGTGTGCGCCCATTCTGGCCTAATCCATCAGAGCTGGTGTGTGTCACTGTGACACAAGAGATAAAGAATCCAAAGTGCAGTCGGATGCATGCAGTACTGCCCTTTGCACACACCTGCCATCACCGCTCTTCCTTTTGCAAGCACCACATAAATTGATCTCATCCTTGTGACACCACTTGTGAAACATCGCACGATATTCATGTGCCCAAATTGATATTTTCATAATGGCATAACTTATAAGCAGTGAAGTGCATAAACGTAAGCACTATGAGATTGTGCACTGCATAGGATAAAAGTAAACACAACTTCAAGGATTTGTATTAGTTGCACAGCATTTAACTAACCACTTCACTAGAGCTTCACAAGAAGCAATATTCAACATGTGCATTGGGTATGTATAATTTTTAGTTAATCCTCAGCACATACATTTTGAGGAGACACACACAGTTACGCATGGTTTATCTTTGCATGCAGCACACACGCAGAAATGAACTTGGAACAATAGAGACTGACAAGCAACACATCGCTTCTAGATCAGTGATTTTTCCGGATACCTTGTCTTTGCCTTTTTTGCCTCCTCTAAAGCTTGCCTGAACAAACTTGCACAAAGAAAGTACCACTTTTTCACAATCAGAGGGCATTCAATGGTTCAGTAGGATACTGACAAGCAAAAGTTTATTTGGCATTTTTTGCCTAATATTGGATATCCATCCTTTTGCACTGATTGCCGTGACAACTTATGTGATCCCCAGCATTACCACTATGATCCTGAGGAACCTTGGCAGTTCACCTATAACTTTAAGTGTTTCTTCCTTGTGTCCATTATACACCTGATCTTGGTTTGTTAAATATATCTAAACAATCTTCCACTGCTTGATCTATCAATTGATTTATTGAAAACATTTATAAAACTGTGGCATTGGCCCAAACTGACAAACTTTATATAACACTTGGAATAGTTGGCAGGTATGAGTTCACATAATTTACAGAAAGTTCATGAAACATTTATAAGTTTCATAAACACATGATTAAGTATAAAGTCCGTGACTTACCAGCAGTACCTAGAATTAATAGAATCTTCAGAAGGACTGCTGGGATCCTCTGAATTGTTGCAGACAAATTTCAGAGGTATTCTAAATCAAAGTAGAAGATGTACTTTACCTACTGAACAGCCAGCTTCATTTCACAGCATTGAGAAGGAAGAAGCCAAAAGCTGACGGGAACTTCAAGTAGCATAGACATCCCACCTGGCTAGGATTATCATTCTTTACAATAGCAACAGCTGCCACAGCTTAGAGGCCCTTTCAGGGGCCAGTGCAACCTCAAGAAAGGTTGAGGTCATGGGACTGAAAAAGATTTCTTGGCTCCTGCTACAGTACAAGAAGCACAGATCAGTGCTCAGATTTGGAATTAAGCAAATAAGAAGAATTATCTGAAATAGCCTCCCATTTGTCCATCTGAACAAGAGCAGCCTTCAGAGAATGCTACAGTGTGCTTGGAAACAACCATCCTAAGATGTGATAAACTAAAAAAAATTTTTTTTTGGTTTCCGCTGCTAATGACAATAGCCACCTTGCAATAAAGCATCTGTTGCTTGCCAGTGCTCTTAAAAGCTAGCTTAACCTTTTGTTTGTTTGTTTCCGGCATGGAAAAGACAGGAGAGAGAGAGAGATAATGAAATTTAAAAAACAAAAAAGAACTTACTCTTCTGCTTTACGCTTTTGATCTCTCAAGGAAACAGTGCGTGATCGCAGCTGTGTAGCCAATTTTGGGGTCACAGGAATTGTGGGCTTTTTAAATACCACATCACGACGTTCTCCACCTGACAAAAGCAGAACCGACAATGAAGAAATGTGACGCAAAATTACTAATCGAGATGCAGTGCAGATATTACAGGTATGTTGCACAATATAAGCACAAAAAAAAATTCTCAGGTATTCAATGCTGACTTATTCTGGCATTTTGAATGAATAAATAAACATTACCTAGCTGAAATTTATAGCAAAAAACCTTCATAACAAATTCCTTCAGAAATTCTGGGCCTTTTGTGGCACAAAATTTTTCAGAAGTCTATCATGACCATGTGGATCTTTAATTTCCAATATACATATGGCAAGAGTGCTACTTAAAGGGGCCCTGCAACACTTTTACAGCAGAGCTGCTATGCTCGAGGTTTGCCGTGCTTTGTACATAGAACATTATCATCATCATGCACCGGCACATGCTCCCTTAATCCTCTTCTTCCATCTTCATCCTCTTCTGCTTCGTGCCCAAAACATGTGTGCCGATTTGTCCAGCGTGGGATGCAATAACTCTAATGGGCGAGAGAACGAGCACAGAGAGAGAAAGAGAAAAAAATTCTTGGTGAAAAAGATTTCTTGGCGAGGCGAGATTTGAACCTGTGTACCCATGATCCGAAGGAGAGCGTCATAACCACTCGACTATACAGGCACGCTAGCAGAGCATAGCATAGCCTTGTACAGTATAGTATAGCAAGGAAGTGGGAAAAGGGAGTGAGGGTGACGAGGAGGGAAAGGAGCAGAGGAGAACCAGTACAGCAAGAGAGAAGGCAAGAAAACAACCACTGAGAGAGAAAGAATGACATATAAAGAAAGAGAAGAATATAGAGAAAGAAAGGGAAGAAAGAGTGAAGAGACAGAAATAGGCAAAGAGAGGAAGAGATAGAAAGATAGAAAAAAAAGAGAGCAAGCATAGCCATGTATAGTATAGTATAGCAAGGGGTGGCAAAGAGAGAGGTGAGAGGGCAAAATCTTAGCCAAGCCAGGACCAGCTAGGTGCCCACCAGCTCTGCCGTGACCCAGCTTTGCGCAACTTAGTGCAAGCTGCGCTCATTTTTGTATATGTTTCAGCAAGGTCAGAAAACGCTGTCGACAGGTAGTCGAGGCTCCTGAGAACATGTGGGCCCAATAAGCTCCTTTAATGAAGCCATTCGATGATAACTTGGAAAAGTGTTGCAGGGCCCCTTTAACTTGACAATGTCATTCATGCAATCCACAATAAGAGGGCAGTAAGTTTTCAGGAACAATTAATCAGATTTGTTGAACTAACTGCTGAAATGCGGTTTTCAAAAGCTGCTGTTTTAGAGATAAACATTACGTTAGAATGAAGTGCCCTTAAAATGACACAACAACCTTAATACACAGCCACCACCCAAAACATACCACGCTTACAAACATAGGCTGAAAAAAAAAATTTATTTCAGGTAAGGAAGTTCAACAAATGGCAGTTACCAGCAAAGTTGAAGGTGTACTGAAAACCATTTAAAACAGTGGCAGAAAAATATCACTAAATCTTGGCATTATACACTTGTCACAAGGCAGCATCACAGGATTTATAACACTGTCCTTGCTCAACCCAACAAACTGAACAGTTTGTTGGGTTGAGCTGCCAGGGAAGAATCGCAAACTTGAACATAGGCTTAACTTGAAACCACTAGTATAAATATAACAAACAAATTAAAGGTTCAACACACTTGTTTTCAGATGCGCTTATTCTTTGACACTACCAACCTTCACAGTAGGTACAACTCTGAGGTATGAATGACGGAAGCTTTTAAAACAGAGGCAGCTTCTTGCCAGTATCCAATCAACAAGCAGTCCCATGCATCTAACTACAACATTAAATGCCAGTCCATTTACTCAAGCTTCCCGACACCTACATTTAAAAGGACACTGAACCAATGAATCAGTATAGACTGTTAAATTATTCTTTGAAAACTTTACTGTAATCAATTTCACCACCACAGGCTTATAAATAAAAAAGGAAAGGAAAGCAAAAGTCTCATTTTTAAATTTTGTGCCAAAATCTCTGTACATGAATGTCAGCAATACATCACGAATTTTGAAGTGTTCTTTGATATTTTAGCCACATTGGCTGCACAAAATTTTCTGAAACCCATTATGTTAAATCTCTGGCCCACTTACAGGACAATTACCTCATTTTTACCGATTAGTAGTATCTAGACCACAGCAGACACTGATAAAGTCTATGATGTCACGGCGAATTGGTGCAGAAACTTCATGGTTCAAACCGATTCATTGTTTCTCTTTAGTGTCCCTTTAATGTGCCCTGCACCACTTTTTTGCTCTAGATCTATTCTGAATAAGTAAAAACAGCAACAACAAGAGGTGTTATGGTAGTTAATGCAAACAAACCTAAGTTATTGGCTGTAGAAACTTCTGATTACAAGAAAATAAGCACTGCCCTCGACGTGAATTCTAGTGGTTTTGGATGCCACTTCCGCATAAAACAGTATTGCCAGGAGCTGGACAGTGAAGTTACCAAGCGAAAGCTACGATACATATTTGCCAAGCTTGATGCTATGCTTATTGATGGCATTGTTTATATGGTTACAATGGCCTTCTGCAAGGAAAGATGTCGTATGGCATGTGCTTGGCATGCTGATGGCACTGTTTCCATAGTTGCAACACCTCATGATAACCAGGCGATATCTAAACTATCTCACAGTACTTGCAATAGCATGCAAATTGAAATCACTCATACATATATTTAGCCAATGATCACAGCACCACAGATCAACATCACACCTATTCCAAACTGTTCACAAGGTCGCTGTACTTCGATGTTGCTATCCATACTATAGTAAGTTTTCTCAGCACACTGCAGGATCCATTAAAGTGATGCCAGTTTTCTCATAAAGGAAATGGAAATAGAAAATGAGGAAAAGAATCAGGATTTCAAGTGGGGCTAGTTAGATATGGTTTATGGTAAAGAGCAAACACAGCACAAAGATGGGGACAATTGTGCTGTCCATTTCTGCTTTTGTCCCTGTGCTGTGTTATACTTTTTCCCATGAAAAAAAAAATGGAGGCAGAAAAGCTTCTTTTAGAGAAGTTACTAACTAAAGCACTGAATGCTTGAACGTAACAGTCTGCTTTGCCAATTCATCCCTCACTGCAGCCAATCACCCTTCCCCGGCCCAGTGTCATTGACTAAAGCCATTTCGGTGCGGCTTCCGGAGCAGCTAAATACTGGCTTTGAAGCACCAAATTAGCTGCTCCAAAGTCCTTGCACTCAGCCCACGCACTCAGCAAAGAACACCATAAGTTGTTCTTTCCCAAACACTATTGTTACGAGTGCAAAATGTATGATGGAACTGCAAAGCAAGAAGGATTTTAGGAGTAAGACAGAAAAATGGACTATTTCTCACAATCAGTGCTTTCATTGTAATATATGTAAAAAAAAGGGACCTTTCTTCTATGGATGGCGGGCAACATTAAAACTCAACCACTAACCTGGGTCCTTTGGAACTCGTCGAAACCTTGTTGGTGTCTTGCTGTGGAATTTGCCCACAAGTTCTGCCAAACTTTGGAGCGGTGCTGCTGGAAGTGCTGCAGGCTTTTTCAGTGCCGGAGTGACAACTTTTCTCACTGGTAAAGCAGCAGCACTCTTACAAATTGCTGAGAGAGGTGCATGTTGTCTCACTGATAGAGGAACTATATGTTTCTTCACATCTAAAGCAGCTCCAGACTTCTTGACTGCTGAACGCACAATGGGCTTGCTTACTTTTGCGTTGGCTCCATCCATACTAGCTGGAGCAGCACTCCTGTCTGTCGTCAACAAACGTGGTGGGTGGGCCTGAAGCATTTTCTCCGTGTGACTGTCTGCCTTGAATGCATCAACAGCAGTTGAGGTCAAGGCAGACATAGGTTGAGGCTGTCTATATATAGGCCCTTTGGCCTATATATAGACAGAACATGGTGACAAACACTCAGGAAATTAACAAACCAAAACAAAAATGAGCACTACACTTGGTCGTTAAGGAACATTAGTGAAGCTTTAAAAGAACATATTTCACGGCAAATGTCCAGCGTAAGGACCAACATTCATATCTAAGTCATAGCATCTCGTCATGGCACCACGAAAATCCCATCAAACAATGGCTTTGCTACATATGACTGCTGGCACGAGAGTTGCGAGATGCAACAATGAGGAAAAATTGCCATTGCATTGAGACAACTAATTTTATGAGTCAACACAACCTTATTTGAGATTAACTGAGCGCTCTATTTTCACCTTAATTATTTCAGGATCTACAGCTGTATACTAGTGATGCAGAACTATCGATGGTACTATTGATACTATCGATAGTCGAGTCACTATCGAACTATCGATGGTAAAAAATACTATCGATAGCACTATCGATAGTAACTTTGATGGTACTATCGATAGTATAAAATCAATAGCGCAAACTCATTGCAGAATAGACTTGCTTCCCCGCGTGCGTGGTACAAAGTGGAGCCAGAGGAGCAGGCTGAAGGGCAAGATTGAAATGCTTGTGTTCTTCACCAGAGTGGTTTGCTGACACATGATCATAAAATCAAACTATAGCTGTAGTGGAAAGTAAGCCGTTACATGTGGTGGAACTGCGCGGCCTCAACTTTATATTGCATTTTATGATTTCAAGATAAAAAAATATATCAAGAGCTAAGTTTGTTCATCTTAAGGTGTAACTTTTTGGATATGATTTTTTTTATGGACATGTTCCGCCATTTTCACTACAGATATAATTTATTTCTCTCGCCAGAAATTGCTCATAAATTAAGCAAAGCTGATAGTAGGTTATCACAAATATTTTGGCAATATGGCCGGCCAGCAACAGCATCGTTATCCACACCACTATCGATGGTATTGTTACGTGGTTGTAACGGTGAAGAATGCTGCTGAAAGACTGGGAAATACAGAGCTCTTTATTTGGGTGAACTGGTGCCCAAAAAATCATAACTCAAAATACAAGCGATACACGCTGTGCACTGATAGCGGCGAGAACAGTCGACGGCCGTCGAGTAATCTGATCATCGGTGGAACGTGTCGTTTTTTACACATCAGCCATCGAACCTTCCAGCGTTATCGCTGGTGCTCGTGTAAGCTCTCGAATAAACTTGACTATTCGCGTCCAGCGCGTAATCTTAGTAGAAATGATCTCAAACAATCGTGAAGCTTTTCAAACATTACGGCGCGGTCTGCGTCAAACGTTGCTTTGCGCGTGAAACCCGAATATATTGAAACAAAGCCATAAACACGCGTGGCAGTAATATCGTTAGTAATATTAACGATGATACTAAAGATTGCACTAGCAATAGTTTGCCGCTAGTAGTAATATCGATACTTTGTTTACACTATCGATAGTTTAAAAAAAAAACTATGCTATCGATAGTCAAGTTACCGATAGTTCTGCATCACAACAAACATTTTGTCAATTCTCTTATGAATAAAACCTCCCTCTAAAAAATTATGATAATTATAATCCAGTAATCTAGTACAAGAAGCAGAATAGTGCATCATGTCACAGGTAGTCCAAAATTTGGTTAATAATAAGAGAAAAAAATGTATATCCATGTTAAAATATGTTCGGAATATGCAAAGTGCTGATCATGGGAGCATGTGCTAATATTAAATTTAAAATAAAGCCATTTTTTAAATTACAAAATAAGAACAATTTTGCCCATTTCAATGGGATATAAAAACTAAAAAAAAAAAACAGTTAACCATTCAATGCAATCTTAGATGCAAGAACTGTCCTAATTCTCCTGAGGAAAATTCTTACTTTTTTTTTAATGACGTAAAAGTTTCTGGCTATCCTTTATAAAGCATACCTTCATGTCTTTCGAAAATTTCTGGTGGTGTTTGGGCCAGCAAAAGCATTCTTTAAAAAAAAAATAAGCCACATGATAAGTTCAGTGTTAATAATATTATATAGGGTTTAACGTCCCAAAATCACGATATGATTATGAGAGATGCCGTAGTGGAGGGCTCCGGTAATTTCGACCACCTGGGGTTCTTTAACGTGCACCTAGATCTAAGTACATGGGCCTCAAACATTTCTGCCTCCATCGAAAATTCAGCCGCAGCGGCCGGGATTCGATCCCGCGACCTTCGGGTCAGCAGTCGAGCGCCATAACCACTAGGCCACCGTGGCAGCGCGATAAGTTCAGTGCTCTACAGGCAAAATTGTTAAAAAGAAATCCTTGATGGTCAACAACCAAGGGTGAGACAATTGGCATCAAATCATTTTTGTTTAATTTATTAAACTGCTGATACATACTGCACACATGTGTGCATAGACTTGTAACTTTTTTTGTAAAATGTTTTCAGAAGCTGAAAATGTTTAATGAAAAAAATGTTTATAAAGAAAAGTTTATACAGTGATTAATCATTTAACACTTTAAAAAGAGGATAACTTAAAAAATAATGAGGTTAAAAAAATTCAATATATACAATTCGTAGCTTCTTATGTTGCAAAAAGGTTGCACAAGTTTCAAAAATTATTGCTAAAAACTGTTCTTCCCGCGAGAAAGAAAGTTAGTGAGGGTGTGTCTCGTGCCATTCTCATAAGCAGTCCCTCGTCGGGATGAAACAAAGATAGACGCCGCGTGGCTGACACAAAACTACTGTTTTCATCTGTCTTTCGTTTGTCATAGCAGAGCTTGCAATTTCGACATTTTTCTTGCACCTGGGGCTTGTGTTTGGACTTTTTTGGAGGTGGAGGAGGGGGGAACATGTCTTTCGTCCATGCCAAGAATCTTGACTTCATGCATCCTCATCATCGGTGCTGAAATCTGATGAGTCAACATCTTCTCCAGACTCACTGCTGCTGATTACATCCTCAAAATCAACTGTTGATGCGCTGGATTCGCGAGAAACGCGCCGTCTTTTGGGAACGCCTACATGCTATGACGACGTTGATGCGCGTGCGCAGCAACCCGAAACTTTTTGCGGCGAGAGAAAACTTTCCTGTAGCAAAAAACAAGCAAAACACCGCAGATTCCTTCGTGCGTTTCCCACTTTCTTACCTAGATGGCGCTAGGCGCCCGTAAGCTACGCGACAGCGTGTGAATTCAAACTTGAAATGCATCGTTCAAATTGAACGATTTGAATAGGCGCGGTAGCGGAAGAGTTAATGAATTGTTCCCAAACTTTCCATGTGTTTGGCACATATGGCACAGTGTAATAATACAGGTGTACCAGGAGGCTCAGTGCTTGAACTAGTACTGCTTTTTCTATCATATATAAGTGATCTGCCACTAGATTTAACTTATTTTTGTACTTTCACTTGCTTTCCTTATGTACTTCAAACTACTACTTAATATGCTTGCATACTTCTGTTGTATGCCCTTCACATGAGCGCATGGCTTTCAAGCAAATGCCTGCCCCTACACAATGTGACTGAAGTCAATTGAATTCAGTTCAAATTAAATATGAATCTCCACAGCATACATTATTAGCTATGCAAAAGTGTGTAGTACAGACACCATGCCTTACCTTTGAGCCCAAATTCTGGTTTTCTTTTCCTTTCAGCTCACGGATGGGCAGGGATGCCTCCACAGCTGGTTCAGAATGTAGCCCAGTGGCAGCATCCCTCGGAGAGTGTTTTTCCCGGTAAATGTCAATCCGCTCCTGCTCCTTCTGGCGTGCAAGCTGCCGGGCTGCTTTCGCTGCTAGCGTGGTAGGCTGCTTCCGTGTACGTTGATGAGCTTCCGGAGCTGAGGCGCCACCCAAGGCGGCAAGTGCCGCAGTAGCGCTCCTCGTCATTCTCCTACAAAAGAAGTATCAGATAAATTAGACTCTCGTAAACTGTTTTATAGCCCACATACCAGGCTCACAAAGAGAAATCATGCAGGCCTCACATGGCCAGCCCTCTGACAATGTATAGCCCATTGAGTAAATCAGATTGCGCTCAAATCTGTCAGGCTAGTCCACATGAATAACCCAAACACATATAACCCCATGGAACCACACGTTACACGGCAGGATGTAGGTTGCATCAGCATACCTCTCGTGAATCGCTCTTTCCTGGAGGCTACCGGGGTCCACAACGGAAGCAGCCACAAGGACTCTATAGAAAGCCAAGCAGCCAGTAACATTGAATTTCTTTGTTCTCATTCTGATCACAACAAATTTCAGCTGGGTCTGTAGTTATTCTATGCACCATTTTTGTACAGCCATGCTCAATCCCTCTACATTCCACAATATTATCCTGCTTCTTTTACTGCCATTTCTCCAATTCTTATTTCCATAAGAGTGTGTTTGAACAAAATATGTTTTGTTGTTGCTTTTTCTATTACCTGTGTTAAGTTCCATGACAGTTGCTAACAATAGCAGGAATAAAGACCCTACAACATATTCGGGAGAATCATTTATCCAAGTGACTGGTTTAGCCTTTAATTTTCCAGTGGTGCTACCAAGGAAAATAAATCGATCATCCTTTGCCAAACACAGATGCACCAGGCAACAATATAAATACTGATATCAATTGAAAGTAAAGCATCAATGGGCTAGTTCTATTTTGATAAAAAGTGCTGTCACAATGGAGGTGTCACAAACAATAAAATTTATTTTCAACAGTTTCGAGAGTGGAACATTCTTCACGGGGGTTGCAAGGAGTTGAGCTGGCATGTTTCCTTCGCAGTGATGTCTCCCTCTGCCCTCCAACACACTTGAAGGAGAGGGTGACCCATTTGACATGTTGCTTTGAGCCCACAATATATACAGGAGTGAGATGGCTGAAACTCAATTGGGAGCAGTTTTTGGAGCAGCAAAATTTCGATTTCGGAGCAGAAGAACCTTGATTTGAAGCAGTTAGCGGCATTTAATATGTCGTTATAGGAGCTTCAAAAAACAAACTTGTAGCAACTTGGGGGGACAAGTACATATTTTAATTGCCTTAGCATACACATAACACTGAAACAGCCTTTGGAGAAACCTTTTTTTAACAAATTATCACCAGGTACGAACTACACTACCTTTTTACATACCACGTGAGCTTATCTAGCCTGTGTAACAAACATATGAAATAATTAAAAAAAAAAAGGTCTGGAAACTAGGTTCACCTCAAAGATTTGGAAAAAACCGAAAAAGCATCATATTTATCAAAAATTTTTAAAATTGTGATTGCAAAAGAATTGTAGTTACATGGCAGCAGGCATTTCCTTAAGATCAGTTACCGCTTTCACTTTCAGTACGTCTGCTTATTTAGCTTTTCAAGCTTCCCAAAAGATTCCTGTAGGCCAGTGTTACTCTTTGTCAGGAGAACATTGCAATAAGCACCTTCAGCTATAGCTCAGCTACGCGGTTGGCATAGCGTCAAGTGCACTGCACGCTTTTAACAGACGACAACAAAAGCGCGCTGCACCGCTGTTCGCTGCCGCCTTCTTGTGCAAAACCGCTAAAGCAGGGGTTCTCAAACTTTCTGGAATTGGGGAACTCTAATGGCTTTTCCGGAGTGCCCTGGAACCCCAAACTTTTTCTTGCGCACGAAGACAATCGAAAGCGGGGGGAGGGGGGTGATAACGCCTCTCGACGCGAGCAACCACAGTATTAACACTGTCCGCGTTGGCCTGTTCTCTTTGCTTTAATATCGAAGGCCATGGTCGCTGATGTAGAACTCCCGGTAATACATAGACTTGCGATCCCCCCCCCCCCCCCCCCCCCCCCGCCTACTATCCACTGCATACATGCTTCAGGCACCACGCAGCGTAAGCAATGTGTTCACGCAAACGAAGCGCCGGACGTAAAGAGGCCTGTTTTATTTTCTGCAAAACAAGAAAGGAGGCGGCATGCCAGTCGCACAGCGAAATGGCCGTAGACCGATACTCCGGTCGTAAAGCTAAGCCTAAATGCTCATGTAGCATTTAGGCTTAGCGTAAAAAGCAACGCCTCTTACGCGTATAAAAGCGCTCGTTACGCGTTTTGATTACAAAACCGACATATAGCAGTGGCAAATTGCCGTGTATAAAAACTGTGCCACGTGATCGCCGATGCGCCATGAGCCACGAATAAAGCGCCGTGGTGCGCGTCTTTCTTCGGCGTAAAGTAAGGGGGTGGGGGGAGGGCTTCGTTAAAAGCAAACTTGCTTGCCTAAATAAATAAATTAGTTGCTAATGGGGTTAAAACGGGAGCCGGTTGCATTCGTTCTGGCAGCTCGCGGAACACTAAGATGTCCTTCACGGAATCCCTGGGTTCCGCGGAACCCAGTATAAGATACCATGCGCTAGGCTAGAGCATCGCTGAGACGCACCACATGCTGGAAGCCAGTTGACGCGGCATTGACACAACGCTCGCCCACGGAAAACGCGCGCATAGGTGACCACACGAGGCAGCGTCGACACGAAAACTGCAACGACCGAAGGAACACGCTACACGCAAGAACCTGAGAGTCAACCCCGCTACGCACGCCACTCGGTGGTTTTCGCGAAGCGACAGTATTGCCAAATTCGCACTGTCAGTGCACAGTCATACCTATAGTCACAGCCCGCCCTTCCATAAAACAGAGAAATCCAGATGAGATATTTTGATAGAAACTGTAGTCTTAACATGCAATTCAATCGCACTGTCCCAGGGTCCCCTACAATTGAAGGCGTTGTGGCCCCAGTAAGCAAGAGGCCTGGTGTCGCTGTAACGAGGTCGTGACAGCACTGCCACGGTAATGACGTGACAGGCCAACATGACCTCCTACACTAGCAATCTGCTGCTGGTCGAAAGCGCCATCCTACTGCCACGGCTGTGCCATGCCTGCACCTTCAAGGGACACTACAGGCAAATATTAAGCCGACGTTGATTGTTGAAATAGCAGTCCAGAAACCTCGTAGTGCTACTTTTATGCCAAGGATGTGCTTATTTTGAAATGGAATCACGTTTTAGTGGTCCGCATCCAATAGCGCACTTCAAATCACCCGCCTGAAATCAGACTGTCATACGTCACTGCTGCCGTGCCCAACGTTGCCCGCCTTTACTGCGCGGCCGCCGACACTAGTAGCAGCAGAGCGAAAGTAGCGGGACCCACAGTAGCAACAACGGCCATCGAAGCCATCAAAGCTTGCCGCAATCGCCGCAATGGATGTGTGTTTTTGACTGTTTAGCACACTGGCGCAATGGCATGACACTAAGCCACTTCAAGCGTAAGGGTTCATTCCGCAGCACCCCGTGAAAAGACACATCGGTTTCCTTGCTGCAGCACTGGCATTGTGCACCATTCGGGCATCCGGCAATATCACATGGATGCGGCATTTTGTCGAACTTTCTGTCAGAGCGACTTTCACGAGCGCGCAAAACACACGCGGCAGTACGCCAGGCGAAGCGCCGTTCGGCGAAAACGGAACCTTTGAACCACACGCGCCGTTCCCCATTGCAACACCACAGAGGTTCTTTTTTCCATGAATCAAACGGAAATGAACAAACAGCATTTTATTGCGTCTTTTGATGCACGGAAGGCTCTTTTTTTATTGCTGCTAGTTAGATTACTAGTGATTTATTGTAGGCAGACTCTCATACGTCATCGGGATCACTTCGAAAATGTCCCACTAGTGGCGCTCATCATGTGATACATTTAGCTTAACTTCTTGGTAAGTAGGGCACTGCTGTTGATAATATTGCCATTTTAGAAGTTGTCATACATTGAGCTTTCACTCTGACAAATTGTTATTTGCCTTTAGTGTCCCTTTCAGTAACGATGTCGAACTCAAATGGGCGCCACTACAAATCCAGTGAATAAGCCCAACGCCAACAAACAAGCAATCTATTTCCCAGTTGCTCTTCTAAAGTTTATCATTCAAGCCCCAATAACCTGACGAGATCACATGTGCTGGTTCGGAACTATACGAGGCAGGTGATGCACCATCACTAATGTAATGCACAGGGGTCAGCACCACCACCTCTGCCAAAACGACAGCAACACAAAGCCCCTTAAATTCCGAACAATGTCAGCACTAAACTCGAATACGCACAGTGGAATGCACTGCTATTGCAACACAACTATGGCCCCAGTAACGACCATCTGCAATTGCTGGGCGGTGAAATTTATCAACCAGAAGCCTTTCATGATCACCATTACTGTATCTCATGCCTACGACAGGACGAAAGCCTCTCCAACCAACGCTGTGCTGTGGTAGTTGATTCCATTCGATGGCATGAAATGTCCAAGTTTTGTCACTCCATACAACCCTTTCACATCCTCATTGATGCTCTCATTCAGTAAATCCGACCTTGCAATCCTTGCTCAAAGATCAACCATTCTACACTTCACAGGATCGAGGCACTTTCAGGAACGCAAGCAAAAGCACCCCAGGTTCAAAAGCATGCACACATCTAAGAAAAGATAAAATACAGTCGACTTTCGATAAGTCAAGCTTGAAGGGACCTCAGGATTTCATTTGAATTATCAGAGGTTCTCATAAATATGACCCAGGGGCAACACACCAACTAACACTGCGATGTTTATTGTTTCTCAATGCCACAGCAACATCATAGACTGCTCTGCATGAGTGCCAGTAAAATATTTAGACATCAGCGATAATACTGGTACTTGTTATTATACAAGGCACGCACGGGTGTGTAATTAAGGAACGAAATGTGTTGCGTCCCACGACAGTTGCTAGCCCCTTCTAATTCTTAAACGCTTTCTCGTATGGCATACTGCAGAGAAAGTGATTTTAAGAAACGTTTGGCATGTGATAGATCAAGGCCAGACCGTACAGCTTTTTTTTTGCCTCGGTCAGCACGAGATCATTGGTGCGCAAGGTTTGGCTAGTTTGGCCGCTTTGTAAGCAGGAAATCAGCTTTATTTGTGCCTGTTAGTAACAGAAAAACGTGAATGTTCAGCTAGAAGCAACAAAGGCAGCAGATATTTCCAGACATGGACAAGAAAAAAGTTTGAATTAACCGAATTTGTGCAGTGAGGCAGTTTGAATTAAGCAGCTTTAAAATACACTGAAAACATAGTGGGCCAACCAAAAATTTAAGATTTGTTTGAATTAGCCGAAAGTTTGATTTATCATAGTGAATTATCGAGAGCCACTGTACAAGAGGCAGGCACTCACTTGCCCTCCTTTTCGGTCAAAATGCTGTGGTTGGCGCACAGCTGAAGTGCCCCAATGTTGATCTGGATGTAGTCCTTGAGGAAGTCCTCGGCCAGGGTACGGACCTCCTTGGGCCAGGTAGAACTCCACATCAGGGTCTGACAGTCCGGACGGATCTGTTCTACAATCTTGCGGATCTGAGGCTCAAAGCCCATGTCCAGCATGCGGTCGGCCTCGTCCAGCACCAGGTACGTGCAGCGACGAAGGTTCACCTTGCCTGCCTCCAGGAAGTCAATTAGGCGGCCGGGCGTGGCAATGCAGATCTCGGAACCACTTTCGATGTCCCTGAGCTGGGGTCCCTTCGGCGCACCGCCAAACACACACGTGCTGCGAACTCGGGTGTACTTGCCAAAATCCAAGGCGACTTGCTGGATCTGTTGGGCGAGCCCACGCGTCGGTACAAGAACCAGAGCCTAGGCACAAGCAAAGGAAATCCATTAGGTATCGCGTATTGCAGTGTCAGCGATGTTTCATGGGTCAACGAATTGTTCCATAGGCACACTGCAGAGCAGAAAGAACGTGACTGGCTCACAAAGGTTATCAACCCTAAGCCCGCACCCTACAGTGCACAAGGGCTGTAAATTGGTTCATCCGCTACCTCTTAATTAAACTTCCAGGGCTAGTAAAACCCACAGCACTCCAACACAGTGGTACTACGTACTAAGTCTGCAAACTCTCGGTGTCAAGGACAGTATACCCCACACAGACACAAGGTACCAGTACCAATATCCTAAGGCTACTATTTTGAGCTGTTGAAGCCAGCGTACCATGCTGGCAAGCCGATTCTAGGAACAGATAAAACTGCCTTATCCCCATTGAAAAAATCCGTAAACAGGGGGTGGGTGCTCGAGCCAACGTACCATGTTGGCAAGCCGATTCTAGGAACAGATAAAACTGCCTTATCCCCATTGAAAAAATCCGTAAACAGGGGGTGGGTGCTCGAGCCAACGTTTCGACAAGTGGACTTGTCTTCTTCAAGGCTGGAACTGATTTCCTTAGCTATCGTGTGTATATGCTTCGTGCCCTCTCCACCAGAAGGAAGAGGGGGTGGGGGAGAAGGGAGAAGCCACCGTGATGACTGGGTGAGTCATAAGGAACGCGGAAAAAAGTTACATACTTTATACCAAAAGTAGGTCTATAAAAAGTACCTCAAGCGGTGAAAAATCATTGTAACATTGGGTGTCACTGCAGCCAACATTTAGACAAATGGTCTTTTGAAGGCTGTAACTGCCTACATTACTTGGTAGGCAGTTCACCACCTAGGTTAGGCAGTGGTAGCCTTGAAGAGAAGACCACTCGTCGAATCCAAAGATTTTTCACCCCGCTTCAAGATTTCATCTTCCCCGGAACTTCTAATATAATCTTCAGTTGCACACACTAAAGGCTTATGCTCAGCTCTACAGCAACACTAAAAAATAAGGGCACATAACCAAGGGGAGCACACTCACAATGGGGCCGTCACCGCGCTGCAGGTATGGCTGGTGGTTGATGTGCACAATGGCGGGGAGAATGTAGCCGAGAGTCTTGCCCGACCCGGTCTGGGCGATGCCCACGAAATCTTTGCCGCTGAGAGCGATGGGCCACCCCTGGGCTTGGATGCAGGTCGGCGTGGTGTAGTTCTGCGCTTGAATGGCCTTGAGGATGTAGTCGGGGAAGTTGCCCTCCTCGAAGTGCAGGATGGGCTTGTGCACCTCGCGCCCCTTGACTGTGATCTCGTTGGCCTGCCGATAAGCGTCCACTTCCTGAGGCGACCGGTTGGCCGTGTTCGGGTGTTCGTGGTAGAAGTTCTTCTGGAAGGGTTGCAGCTGGATGCGGTCCCAGTCCGGCTTGCGCAGGTTGCCGCCGGGCTGGCTGTTGCGGTAACTGCCCGAGCCGCCACCGCCCCGCCTGTCGCCGCCTCCCCAGCTGCTGCCAAAGTCCCTACTGCAAAAGCCACGAAAAAAGAGAACTGGCAAATTAGTTAAATTGGGCTTTTAACCCCTTCAGACATGCATCAAGACTGTCTATAATTGCATGAAACTTACACAACTTGGACTAATGTTCTGGAGACAATCTAAAGCACGTTGGAGTGTTTGATATGTATTATGGCAATTAGATGCAATTATGTAATTATTGTAGTCAGTGATGCTATAAATCTCATTACATGCCACAATTCTCTGTTGGTGGCATGCCTTGCTAAACAGTAATGCCGTGCAAAGAGCAGAATTTTGGGTGTGAAGCGAATTCGAATATTTTTCTAATATATTTTAAAGTGTACTCCCAGAAAAGTAAATTTATTCCACAACTAGTCTACTCCCACATTAATTGTTCCAAGAAGAAAGAACAGCCCAACACAGCTGTTCCATAGAATTGTTGGCTACAAGTTATATCACTGAATGCTGTCCTGGAGCTGCCCAACATGTCCCAGAAGTAGACATACTCTCCTGCTAGTCCGTACTAACTATGCCTGGGGGGCAGCGCACTGCCGCGTGAAAATGAAACTCTGCTGTGTAGTGACACGGGCGACGCAACGCACCATATATTACCTAACTGTCAATGATAATGTTAGTTACTGATAATGTTAAAGGGACGGACAACTGGGCAGGACGTGTGATTAGATCCTGGTAGAAATGAAGAGACCATGAAATATAGTGACAGATTCCAGCATCCTTTTCGCGTTGCGAGTAGGATTTATATTTTTAAATCGTGCTTAAAAGTAACAAAAACCGGTATGTCGCGCTGCCTAGCGGAAGAGCCTTGAAGCTGGATTATGAAGTCGGTCACTTTGATGTACGTAGTCACGTAGTCTGATGCTGTCATGCGCGCCATAATTGGTCCTCAAAGTTAGAGTATGTATATTATCATCTATCACAGCTGTGCTGCCTATGAGGTAAAAGGAGTTGCACGGTGAGAAGCGGCGGTGCCTTCGCGGTGGCCAATGGCCCATGTCCAGCCACGGCGCATGCGCGCTGAGTGCATGCATGCGCAGTAAACCGCCGCGCTTGAACACGAACCACTCTCGCGCTCACTGTTTGCAGCATGTGTTGTCAAGTGTGTATAAGACTTCATATTCACCGCAGATAGAAAAATTCTCGTTTAAAATGTTTGACGGTGTTTTCCACGTTACCATTCCGTGGCTAGACACTCTGGCCAGTTAGCTTTCCGTTGCGCTAAAGAAAATAGGTGCCCTAAAAATTGGATGTCAGTCCCTTTAAATATATTGTAATGATGGAATGGATTTATTTACAAGGTGAGCGATGCTTAGTACAGTGCAAGGGAGAGGACAGTCGGACAAGTAGCGGCTTACTTCTCACGTGCTCTTCCATCTTGTTGCCTCTTTGGCTCCACTGTCACAATATATATATATATATATATATATATATATATATATATATATATATATATATATATATATATATATATATATATATAAATGGTGCAGCGCTTTTATTTGCTTGCTTTTGGCTACATCTTCATGGGCATGCTAATTTTGGAGCCCGATAAAACCTCCTATTGTACAAGCACATTCAATGACAGTTGCACAGAGGCATCAGTTAGGAGCCATCAACTCCCTGGGCCGCATGCCTTATCAACCCTAATTAGGGGGTGCATTTTGTTTGAGACATGCAGTATACTGCTGGAATGAACCTCATGTAAACAAACTTCCAAATTTGGAACACAAAAACGACAAGTTTATTTTGTGTACCTCAAGGCAGAGCTAGTCGGGCCGGACTACATACCCCCCACCCCCAACCTCGGTTAACACCAGCTGCGCTGCCACCCACGAGCAAATGGGAAAGCTACAACTCTGCAGTTGCTTGTAACAGTAACGCAGATACCTCTGTTAATTAGTGCAGCATAGTTTTTTTTTATGACTAATCAATGATAACCCTATTTAACCAGCCCAGTCCTGATGGCATGCCCCCTCTATTTTGATTTGCAACATACCGGCTTTTTGATTCCTCTTCATGGTCGACTTCTGTAAAACAAAACATTGAGACAAGTCATAAACAGAGGAGTCACTGTGAGTAAGGAGAGCTGGATAATTCCCATTACCATGCATGTGAATTTTGTAAAAGTCCCATGATACTGTGGCATGTAAAACAGACAACACTATGGAGAAGAAGTAATGGACACTTTTCACAATCAGTGACTTTTACGGGGGGTTTTAAGCAGCTCAGCAATCATGACTTTCCCAGAGTCTTTTAATTCGCACGCACGATTCTATGTTTACAGAATGATGGGGCAGAAAGAAAAAAAAATGCCTTAAAGATAATGTCAGTGGAGCACAGCTCACATTTGAAGCGCAGATAAATGAAAGCTACAATGACCCTGCCGACTTTAGAATGTAATAACTACTAACGTCAACACCATAATGCACAAAGCTCTTGCAAAAAAAAAATACTGAATTGTTTTGCTACTTTGGACATTGACAGCTCATTAATCAAAAGCAGTAAGTTTCCACACTTTGTAAGGACACTGTGAAAGAAAACCGAGAGGGTAATGCTGCCCTCTCCCTGCCCACTTTCGACAGTGGGGGAGGAGGGTCCTTTCTCGCCTCAGTAAATACACACCGTCGTACAATATAACTTGACCAGCGAGATCTGCTCAGCGGTAGGCGCGAAAGCGTCGCGCAGGCGGCTTGAACTACCTACAACGTCATTTAGGGGCAGTACATACAATGTTCACCGCAAGAACAGAAGATATGCCATAAAAAATCCGGCTAGCTTCTGCCTCGTCTAAACACTCATTAATTCCGCGACTGTCTTCCGCCCAGTTGTTCAATTTGCCAGCCAATGAGCTCTGCGTACTTGGCGGCGGGAGACTTCCGTGGCGGGTGAGCAAGGCGGCGGACAATCTGTTGTCAGAAGCGCTAAACACCGAGACAAGAACGTACAGTGCGGTCCACTGTTAGAGGGAACACGCGATCGCGTGGCCGGCGGCCCGCGTGGCGCAAACTGGCGGCGAGATTTGTAAACGCGGCGCACGCGCATAAAGGCGTAAGGGCCGCGTTTGCCGCTGTTCGTCTGCTACAATTGCCGGCCCTGTGCTTGGCGAGCGCTGGACAGAGCTTCCTTTTTTCAGCAGTGCGATTCATGTAGCCACCACTCTTTCTGTGCCTCGTCGGGTAATCAGCAGGCAGAAAAAAACCTGTTTGTTTGTTGCACTGCTTTCTCGCCAGTTTTGACGCGATGCGATTCGAGGCCTCAGCGGCCAAATTTCGAATGGGGCCCCCAGCTGTGGAATTCCGTGAAAGTGATAGCGAAGCCCGCCACTTGCGCAACCTAGTGTAAGTGCTCATTATGAGTTAAACTGCGCAAAAAAACGACAAAGGGAGAACAGCACAAGGACATGCGCTTGTGCTGTTCTATTCTCTCTTTGTCGACGTTGTTTTTTTTTTTTTTTTTGCACAGTTTCCCTCATAATGAAATAGCAACTAGCCCAAGTGCTCACCGATAAGTTAGTCGTAAGCTTCCGGCATGCTGCTCGCACCAGCCGGCGGCATTTTATAACTGACAAGGTAATTTATGCACGATGCAGAGATAAAAGAAAGCTTGTCCTTCCACCCGTAGAAATATAGAATTTCGCTAGCGCGCGCCGAGCGCTGGGGCGAACAAGTAGCAGACGACGCGGGACACGAACCGCCCTTGTGATTGCGCATGCTCCGCGCTTCCAAATCTCGCCAGCAGTTAGCGCTCCGCGGACCGCCGGCCGTGCGCTCGCGTGTTCCCTCTAAGAGTGGACCGTACTGTACAATCGTGCAGCGCTTCTCTGAACTAACGTACCAACAGGTTCATTCGTCAGCGCTTCTGCAATCATTTGGCATTGCGATCACCTTCGTTGTCGAAAGAGCCCTAGTAAAATGAGCAGACGCAAACCAAAGCGCCCGCGCTTCGAACAGCGAACGCAGACGGTACAGAGAAGACCGCACTGCAAGAAGCAAGACTATTAGAAACGATATACGCGTGAACTCTGATTGCGTGTGGCAAGTCGTTATATTTGTAGTTTGCCACCCGCAAACACACAATTTTCTTAGAACCGTGATAATGCTAGAATATGCATAAACTTTACTCACCAAAATACTTTTCAAGTTCAGTGATGCTCTCATCCGAGCTGGACGCCAAGTTGGTAAACTTGGGACAGTCATACTCCCAGGACGCCATTACACGGTTGTCGCTTAAGCAGCGCTTTTTTTCATACGCATGAGTGTTACATTCAGAGCAAACCTGGGAGACAATGGACGCACGGTTAATACATCAGGAACAATAGAATGCGAGAACGCCTCGAGCCCGGCCTAGTTCAAACACGCTCTCTTTCTTTTCTTTTTTTTAGATGATGACGATGACGATCAATAATCCCATATGCCCCCAATTTAGGCATATAAACGTGTAGAAGTTTCTCGGAGAAACAAACACCAATCTTCAAACATCTTTTTTTATCTCTACACTCGTCTAAAACTGCGTAAATACAAGAACGACAAAAGCTTGTTAGCGATATTATGGCCTCCGTGACTTCCACGCACGAAATGCACTGGCAATGATGTTGTTCTTTCTTTGAACTGCTATTTTGGCGCATTTACTCGCCAATTTTCTTATTATCTGCAAGCCGAAAGGCTGCCCATTAGAGCGGCCGCCGATTATGGTCTCAAAGATTTTTCTACTGTTGGCCCTCTATGGCAGATGTTATGTGGAGGATCCTACATTATGTTCATTCAGAATTATATCGCTTGCAGTTTAATAACGAAAACGTCACTCATAACATATTTGGCTACAAATGTTGCGCTAAGATTACACGCATGGCTTTTCTGGCTCTTTGTCACCTTATGTCACCTGCTCTTTGCGCGCCACCTGGCGCCACTTCCGTTGCTTCGCGCAATCGAGATCGCAAGCACACAGGCAAGCATTCGTAATGTTTTGGAGTTTTGGTCAGTTTTGGTAGTTTTGGTGTCCTGTGGCCATTGTGGCTCTACCGAGCTTCTAGGCCAGCGCGCTTATATTCGCACTTCCGCGGGAGCTGCCGAAAAATGTGCCAACCGTGAACGAGATATTAAAAACGCCACCACGACCTTTCATGAAGCGGCCACATCTAAGTCAACAAGTCTGCGCTTGCCACGCGACACGTCTCGCGATTTTTCACGAGAGCCTGATTAGCACCTACTGCTGCGTGTCATCTCGTTGACAGAGCTATCACAGCGATAAAAACTGTACGTATCGAAACTGCCAGCATGCAGACGTCGCCGATGCCGAAGAAGAATGCCGGGATGCTGAAGGCCGTAATTCTAATCGGAGGACCCCAAAAGGGCACCCGGTTTCGACCGCTGTCGTTCGACATCCCGAAACCGCTATTCCCGGTCGCTGGTCGCCCGATGATGCAACATTTGGTCGAGGCATGCTGTGGCCTGCCAGGCGTGCGCGAGGTTTTGCTCATCGGCTTCTACCCGGCCGACGATGCGGACCTGACGGGGTTTGTGAAAAGTGCCAGCCGCGAGTACGGCTTGCCAGTGCGCTACCTCCAGGAATACGCGGCACTGGGCACGGCTGGCGGTATCCACCACTTCCGCGACCAGATTCGCCGGGGCGATCCAGAGGCCTTTCTGTTAATTCATGGTGACGTGTGCGGTCATTTCCCGTTGTCAGAAATGTTGGAATTCCACCGGTCGCTGCCCAAAAGCAACCTGGTCACCGTGCTGGCCACCGAGGCAACGCGCCAACAATCTCTGAGCTACGGCTGTATAGTCGAGGACAAGGCGACGCATCAGGTACTGCACTACGTCGAGAAGCCTTCCACGTTCGTCAGCGCCGTCATAAACTGCGGTGTCTACCTGTGCAGTCCGGACGTGTTTCAGAGGACTGGGGCAGCGCTGCGCGACCGACACGCTCGAGAGGGCGACAGTCTTGACGCGCTCAGCTTAGAGCACGACGTGCTCGCGCCGCTGGCCGCTGCCGGCCGACAGCTGCACGTCTTTCAGACCAATCGTTGGTGGAGTCAGCTCAAAACGGCCGGCTCGGCCATCTACGCCAACAGGCACTACCTCGAGCTCTACCGCCTGGAGCACCCGGAGCGTCTAGCGCAAGCGCGGCCCGACGGGCCCACGATATTGGGTGACGTGTTCGTGCACCCGTCAGCGTGCGTGGACCCCACCGCCACTCTTGGGCCTAATGTGTCCGTCGGACCCGGGGCGCGCATTGGGGCCGGTGTGCGCATTCGCGAGTCGTTGGTGCTCGCCAACGCCACTGTCTGCGACCACGCGCTCGTTCTTCATTCCATTGTGGGCCTCGACAGTTCGGTGGGCGCCTGGAGCCGCGTAGAAGGAACACCCTGCGACCCCAACCCGGACCGACCCTTTGCCAAAATGGAGAACGTGCCTCTGTTCAATGCCGACGGTCGCCTAAATCCTTCGATCACAGTGCTCGGCTGCCATGTCAGTGTGCCTGCTGAAGTCATTGTGCTCAATTCCATTGTACTGCCTCACAAGGATCTGGCACAAAGCTACAAAAATGAGATAATCCTTTAAGAGCGAGCCTGTCACTTGGAGGCACTTGACAAAAGTGGGCTTGGGAAAAGGAGGGAGGAAACATTTTTATGCTTTTCAGTTTTACAATAAAATGTGTTTGTGGCAGATGGGAAAAACGCATAAATGTCTTGTCCCCTTTACTCTTTAATATTGCTCTGCACAGGCTGTCGGAACTGCTGGCGGGGTGCCTGGCATTGGGCATGTTATTTATGCTGACGATATTATTACCGTGTGGTGTAAGGGTGGCTCTCTCGCCCGCTCTCGCCACGCTTGAGTCCCTGCAGGAGGCGCTAGACGTCACGGAGGAGGAGGAGGTAAAACTTTATTTAACCAAGAGATTTGGGCACGTACGTCCCAGGGTCCTCCCCCCCCCCCCCCCCCCCCCCCCGCACGACCCCACTGCGCTATGCGTTCACGAGTTCATGCAGTTCCATGACGTGGGCGGCCCGGTCAGTGGCGATCTGCTTGGCCGGGTCCGTCGAGCGCAGCAGGGTCTCCCATTCCTCCCATGTGGTCAGTGGCTCCGGGCCCCGCGGGGGGGGGGGGGGGGGTCCGCCGGGCATTCCATGAGAATGTGGGTAAGGGTAGCGTGGGGATGAGTGCATTGAGCACAGGACGGGGCGTACGCTACCGCATTTACGTCACGGAGCGTTTTCCTGAGGGTACGGGCCTCGTGCTCTCTCCGAAGAAGTCGGAGCTCTTACTCTTTCGGAAGGCGCGACAGGGCATGCGGAACCTTGAGCCTTTGGATTCCCTACCGGTGAGGCTGTGGTCTCGGGAGGGGACGGTTGTTCCGAGAGTCGATTCTGCGAGAATCCTGGGTCTGTGGATTGACATGTACGCGAGGCTGTAACGGAGGAGCCATTGAGCGATTAGGGGGTCAGGCGAGCAACATCTTGCGCTTGATCTCCCGGATTGCGTGGTAGAGCTGTGCACGGGCCGTATTTCCGAGCCCGAGCCCGGGCCCGCTGACTTTGTCGAAGGCCCGCCCGAGCCCGACGGCAAAGGGCTGCGAGCCCGCCCGGCCCGGCCCGACGTACAAAAACACAATCCCGGGCCCGGCCCGGCCCGGCTTTTTGAACGTTCGCTGCGAAAACAAAACATCGTTTTCCGGTAATTTGGCATTTTATTGAGCATATCGAATATGATCAAACGACACACGACGAACAGTCTCTAATAGAGACTGTTCATAGAGAACGGCAGTTTTGCTATACAAGTAGATGGCCTCATGCCAGCAACAATGGAGTTCGCTCGCCAAAGCCGTCACGTGTAACGTGTATGTGGCATGCCAATGCAAGCGTCAGCTTGCACGAAGGCGATCTACATCGGGTCGCTCGTCCCTATCACGTGCATTTTCACTCATATGGGATTTGGCCTTAATTCTAACGCGAACAATCGCGTGGCACCGTCACTAGCTCAGGTGGTGTTACTTCTCTGTTTGTCGGAGTGCAACAGAGGCAGTGCTTTACCTGCTCCCCTTTTGTTTAAAGTGGCGAATGGAAAGGAAAAGGCGCTGTATGCGTGCTGGAAAACAATTCCCGCTCATTCTCTATATTTCGGGCTTGAGTCGGGCTTTACGCCGGGCCCGAGCCCGGCCCGATAAAGCTCCAAGTAGCCCGAGCCCGGCCCGGGCCCGAGGTGAAAGTACGTCGGCCCGCCCGAGCCCGGCCCGCGGGCCGGGTCGGGCTCGGGCTTTCGGGCTACCCGGAACCCGTGCACACCTCTATCAATGCGTGGTGGCTTGACTACTAAGGGTTTTACAGCGAAAGCTGTTATGAGATCATTTCAACGGCCGTTTTTGGCGCCGTAGTTGTCCGCCGCCGCCGGTGTCCGTAACCGCTATCGCACGAAATAAGAAAAAAAGGAAATAAGAAAAAATTTCCAGGATGGAAGGAGGTTCGAACCTGGGCCCTCTGCGTGGGAGCCCAGTGTTCTACGTCAAGTAGTAGTAGTAGTAGTGTCCTCTACTACATGGCTCATACCCACTCAGGGGGATGGGCCAAGAAGTTGTCTTACAAAATTTTTTTTTTTTTTATATTTTGATTGGGCGACCCAGCAGGCCCGCGAGGTGGCGGAGAGGCAAGACCTCGACGTCCCCACGTGGGAGGCCTAGGCCCAGCCAAACAAATTGCTGGTCTCAATAAAAGTTTATTCCTCCTCCTCCTCCTTAATATTTTGAGTATTGAATGCTGATGCCAATAAAAAGAATAAATAAATAAATAATAGCAATGAATGTACAAAAAAAAAACACGTACGCATCAATGAAAGAGTGCAATAATAGTTTTTTAAACATACAGATCAGACACTTTAATCATTGTTCCGAATAGGAATTAGAATAAAAATAATAAGAAGAAGAAGCACAATAATAATGAAAATAATATCAAAACTTTTTTTTTGTTATAATAATACTTATACAAGCGGAAATTTAAAGCCGTATTCGTTTTGTTTCTTGAAGGTAGCTACACACGGCATCAAACGCATTTCTGTGGCTGAAGCCCAGAGTTGAAGCACCGAAGGTAAGCACATTGTCAATTGCGAATTGCAGCCCCAGGTTAGCGAATGGGATATCAAGAAGTCTTTTTCTGAGTAATCTGTATCTGCGACATGATAAAAAGTAGTGCTCTAAGGCCATGCCGGTTTTTTTTTTTTTTTTTTCTTGGTCAAGACCATGCCGGTGCTTGGAACTTCGTTGCAAAAAGACCCTATACAGGCTTCATGTAGGGAAGGAACCACATTAACATATGTAATGTAGTGTGGTAGAAGAGTAAAATACAACCAGGCGTCACACAATGCGAATTGCGCAATGAGTGGGTTGTTGAATGCTTCCAACCCATTACAAAGACCTATGCGACAATTCTTCATCGTCATCAGCCACAGCATCAACAAAGTGCACATATTGCCCTACAGGTGGTTAGCGAGTACCACGGTTCTCCGCAGAATGACGAAAAATTGCATATTGGCATGTTTCCCCACTTCACAAAAAACTATGATAATTTATAGTGTAGTGGGGTCCTTGTAAGTCCACTTCTATTGGTTGCCAAGGAAGCCACTCTCATGATCCATTTCCTCAGGTTCTCAATAAAGTTAATTCCCTCTCTCTCTCTCTCTCTTTCCGTTTCTCCGGTTAACGTATGTTATAAAGCGTGGTGGGACAGTTAAATAACGACCGGACGTCACACAATATGAATTGCGTAACTATAGTGGGTCGTTTAAAGCTTCCAACCCATTATAAAGGGCTCAGCCATAATTCTTCATCGCCATCAACATCAACAAAATGCACATAATGCCTTACAGGTGGTACTACCTAACTTCTCCGCAGAATAACGAATAATGTCGTGGTGGGTGCTTACCAACTTCCCAAAAATTATGATTTGTGCCGTAGTGGGTGCGTTGCTAATGTACTTGTATTAGCAGCCACAAGAGAGTTTATAACGGGCTCTAGAAATGCCGCTCTTCCAGCATTCGCTGTGACTGTGCTGCGCTTTCCGCGCAGGCCTGGCGTTTTTTTGATGCTTTCTTTATTAGTCATGTGAATTATACGGTTCTATATTTGCAATGGACTGGGACAGAGAAGACGAAGATTGATACGCTCGTCAGGGTCGGGCTCAAGAGGATTCTGGGAATTCCGCAGACGACTAGCACTGAACGGCTTCTGGAGCTGGGTTTGCACAACACGGTTGATGAGCTGATTGAGGCGCACTTTGCGGCGCAGGTGGCTCGTCTGTCCATCACTAAGGCTGCCTTGAGGATCTTGGATGAGGCTGGCATTGCGGCTCCTAAGATGGAGGTGTCTGACGGAGTTCAGCTCACACGTGACGAGCGGGAGGATATCAAGGTGGATCCTATCCCGTGCAACATTCATCCGGTGCACCATGCAGGCCGTCGTGAGGCTCGAGCTCGGGCTATTCTACGAAGTGTAGGTAGCGATGCTAAAGCGGTGCTTTTTGTGGACGCTGCGGAGTACAGTACGCGGCGGGCCTTTGGGGTGTCGGTTGTCGATGGTAAAGGGCAGCTGGTGGCCCGGGCCTCAGTCTGTACAGATCAGGTCACAGTTGCGGAGGAGGTACGCCATTGCGTTAGCTCTTCAGACAGCAGAGGTGCCTTGTGTGGTTTACTCGGATTCAAGATCAGCCGTTCGGGCCTTCTCTGGAGGTTTGATTTCGCAGCAGGCGACACGGCTCATTCGGAGTGGTCGCAGACAGGCGAGATGGGTTGGTCAGCATATCTCTTGGTTTCCAGCGCACGTTGAAGGCATTGATGGGGTTAATCCTAATGCCAGCGCTCACCTTGCATGTGAATGCACGAACCGTGTGGGGGGTGGTCCATTGACCTAGCTCAGAAAGGATCCTTTGACAACGTTCCATGAGATTACGTCTAGCTACAAGCTGCAGGGGCGTAGCCAAGGGGGGGGGTTGAAACCCCCCTCGAAAATTTTTAACTTTGCTTGCGTATACACGCACCCATACAAACGCACGCACAAACATACATAAAGTATGGTTGGAACCCCCCCCCCCTCCCCCCCCCAAAAAAAATTCTGGCTACGCCCCTGACAAGCTGGGTAGGAGGCGTTTTACCCTTTCTAATGCTAGGCCCAACAGAGCCCAGGGAATCACTTTTAGACTCCTACAAACTGGTACATATCTCTGCCCGCGCACGTATCGTAGGATAGAGCCAGACTTTCAAGACGAGTGTCTTCGTTGTGGCCGCGAGAGTTGCTCGCTACCTCACATGCTCTGGCAGTGGCCCGCGAATGTGGGGGCCGATTTATGTGACGAGGACTCGTGGCGGCGGAGTTTAGCCCGGACCTGGGTCTGGGTACTGGCTGTCCGGAGGGCCCGGGCCATCGCGGAGGGTCATCTTCCGGTGCCGACCTGGGTGGAGCCGCCGACTGGCTGAGGGGGTCTTAGGACTTCCTTTCACCAGTCCCTCTGGTCCTTCAATAAAGTTTTTTGTATGTATGTGGCTCAGGGTAAATGGAACAGTGTGGTTCACTGTCAGAGGGAACATGGGAGTGCATGGACACTAATGCAAGGTGGCGAGAATATGCCCCACCACTACAGTGCCTAGAATAAGCTAGGCACTATACCATCCTGTATGTGCACTGTAGGCATGGCAGAATGTGCCAGCAGCGTGTCTTATTTGTTTGGTGAACCCGCTGCTCGAAGCATTCATTATTTTCACTATAGTATAGAGCATGGAGTGACATTTATGCATCACTGATGTTTTTGACACCTGATTTAGAGATAAAGCACAAACATGTTTATTTAGAGCATAAGACCCATGTACCTTTGGACACGGTGTTATTTAGAAGGCAGCTTAGGAGAGGTGCCCATAGTCCAGGTTGTCCTGAGCTCGGTCAAGTCTTATGAGGTGTTGCAGAGCAAAAAACCCAAAATGTTTTATTCGGCGACTTTGTCTGCACGTCTTTGTGGAAATTGTTATACCACTAGCAGCTGACCTATTTCTTGTCTAATAGCATGTAATGTTGCCGTCACATTCAAAGACTGCTCTCTCAAGAGGGGCAGCGAGTCATATGCCTTTGTCAACATTTGGCTTCGCTTATGCTTCAGGCCTAAATACTTTGGCGTAAATGTCAACGTTTGCCCCATGTTAACAAAAAATGGCTTGTAAATGATGTTTCGTGCAAGGGTTTCAAGCAAGTGCACTCAATAAGCAGCAAAAGAAACACCATCACATGCTTGCAGCTGGACATATGCGCAGTATATTCTCGCCACTTTGTGTCGGCATGGTTGCTGGGAGTGCGGCCAATTTCCCCTTAAAGGGACACTAAAGGCAAATAATTTATGTCAGAGTGAAAGCTCAATGTATGACAACGTCTAAAACGGCAGTATTATCAACAGCGGTGCCCTACTTACCGAGAAATTAAGCTAAACGTATCACACGATGAGCGCCACGAGTGGGACATTTTGGAAGTGATCCCGATGACGTGGGAGAGTCTGAATACAATTAATCACTAGTAGTAATCAAACTAGCTGCAATAAAAAAAGAACCTTCCGTGCATCAAGAGACATAATAAAATGCTGCTTGTTCGTTTTTGTTTGATTCATGGAAAAGAGAACCTCTTTGGCGTTGCCATGGGGAAAGGCGCGCGTGGTTCAAAAGTTCCGTTTTCGCCAAACTGCGCTTCGCCCGGCACCCTGCTTCGCTCACGCGGTCGCGTCTAAGTGGTAGTTTCGGTATCGCGTACTGCCGCGTGTGTTTTGCACGCTCGTAAAAGTCTCTCTGACAGAAAGTTTGACAAAATACCGCATGCATGTAATGTTGCCAGATGCCCGAATGGTGCACGCCGCCAGTGCACGCCACCGCGCAGAAAAGGCGGGCAACATTGGGCACGGCAACAGTGACGTGCGAAATGCCGCTTTCAGGCGGGTGATTTGAAGTGCGCTAACGCAATGCGGACCATTAAAACGTGATTTTATTTCAAAATAAGCACTTCTTCGGCATAAAAGCAGCACTACGCGGTTTCTCGACCGCTATTTCAACAATCAACGTTGACTTAATATTTGCCTTTAGTGTCCCTTTAAAGGGGTACTGACACGAATATTTTCAGTTCTTTTCTTGCGTCAAATGAAAGGTGAAGCCCTCTAGAGCCTAAAAAAGGTAGAGCTAAGCGCGAGTGCACCCTGAAAAAGTAATTACAGTATGTTTTTAAAAGCTAGTTTCGGTTTCTACTGTACCCTGACGTCGCAACACGGTATGAGCTTCTCGTCACGTGCTCGCACAATATATTGTGACGTTTCCACGGCCGCTCCGCACCGTGGCTCCGTTGGTGACGCACAAGCGGCCATTTTGGAAGTTTTGGTGCCTAACGTCATCACAACTAGCCAGACTGCTGCGTGAAGTCACCATGCAGAATTTGTACTGTAGACTGACGTCAAGCTAGTGTGTCAGTAGGTGCGCCATGGAAAAATTGACTTTAATATCAAATTAAAATATCTTATCAGCATTTGCTGAGCTTCACACTTGCCCAGAGCCGTCTCTGCATACAGGAGACTTGTATGGCACAGTAAACTCTCCTTCGAAGAAAGGTGTCAGTACTCCTTTAACAGCGGACCACACCCTACATGAAAATGGTGTTTGCTTGTTGAAAATACTGAAATGCCGATGATGCCAGCGTCGCGTAGCTTTGGGTTCTGTTGCCAAGATTTTACCAATGCGTGCCGACATACTATCTAAGCATACCGAGGTATTATCTCGGCAACAGCACCTAGCGCTTCGCAACTGGCATCAGTCAAACCAGTCCAGGCCACAGTGCGGAGCATTCAAGTTAAGCTTGCTGACGACTGTACTCTGTGCAAAGCTCTTGTGTTTCAGCACTCCAAGGAAGTTTTGTCTTTCATCTACCTTGAGAAGTCTCAACTTGCACCCAACTATTTCTTCTCATGGGTGCAACACCATGTGTATGACCCCTTCTCAGGTGATAATTTCAGTCTGAATAACTGAATAGTGATGCCTCATGACAGAACTGGTGAGAATGGCATAATAAGCAATTCCAGAGCAAACGAATTTTGTAACCAGGTGCTGTCAGTGTTCACTCAACTGAACAAACTTGCGTGGAAATGTGCTTTCAAGCAACTCCTCCACATAGTAATCATCAAGGAGCTTTAGAGAGTCTTCATTTGTCTGCAAACTCATGAGCCTTTGCATATCACCGGTTTACTGGAGCCATAATTTTGTGCAGACAGTTAGGTGGCACCTTCTGGCGGTGCAGTGATTAAAGAGGCTCGATGACTGCATTGACCAAGTGTACTTTACTTCAGTGCTGGTATAGTAAATTGCTGGCAGTACTATAATTGCAAATGCATTACCTTTAAAGAATTTTTTACAAAGCGAACACTCGCAAAATACAAAAGCTTGTCTAATAAAGCAATGTGGATGAACAAAGCGTGTCCAGATGCAGCTACCATAGTCTGGTAGTCCTGCGCACTTAAAGGTCATTCCAACAAAACAATGCCACAAAACCTAAAATTCTCTACTGCTGAAAGCACTGCTGCCTTCATTTGAGGGGTGGAGCAGCAGGCCAAGGCACATTGATAAATAAGGGGAGTTAGTGGATGTAGACAATAGGTGCAGTGAAGTTATAGGGCTGTTTGATTCATCTTCAACACACTGAACCAGTTCATGGTGGTGCACAAGGAGTTCAGAAATTGTGCAGCTTGAGTACACAAATGCGATGTTAGAAATGAACATGGCAATGTGCCAACACTGCGTAGGTTGTCTGCTTAATCATGTGAATTTCATAGGTTGCCAACTTCACATATGGTTAGTATATGAGGTCTAACACACCCCATGTGGCATGAACACAGCAGATACATGTGGGATTCAAACGGTGCTTACGCCCTTGTGCTGTGTCGTCTGCTCTGCTGCTGTTTCATGCCCATGTGTTTGCACCAAGCTAGCACCATCATCCGGGCAGGTGCAGGAAAATTATGAACCAGCGCTTCAACTCTCCAGCATATTTTCAAAGGAATGGCGAGGTTCAGAGGATCCGATCCCATTGCTGCATAGTTGAAATGAACGGCAGGGTGCAGCACCTTGTGAATCCATTCAGGTGGTGCAGGCAAATCAAATGGACACAATATCTGGCAATGGTCACTAGCTTCTCCTCTATGATAGCACTTCACGTTTTGTTTCAGTTTTACTAGTGACGCAGCACTTGATTCTTCGCCAAAGACTTGGCGCAATTTGCTGCTATAATGCTGTTTCGGAGCAGGACGGAGCAAAGAACTGCTAGCGGCCTAATTGGTGCAGTCGTGCCACCACTGTATGGTTCAACAAACGATTTACAAATGGTCGCCTATAATTTTGCAACAGATCAGAGCGGAAGCTCACGTGACAAGCTTTGAAAAAAAGGTCCTTCGCAGCAGAATATGGTCAGGAAAGTCGTCCCAAATACCCAAACAGACCACTTATTCCTTGCGTTTGATGTGTAGCACTTATGTTTCTTCTGGACTGTACCCAAGAAAACTGCAGTTTCCACTTTTTCTTTCACTGTACAGCCTAAAACTAGGTGGCAGCCACTGCAGCGCTACTTCTCGCGGATAAGCAAATGGGTTCTTCGCACTTTTCTTTCGAGTTTAACAAAGAAATGGATAAGCACTACACACCAAACGCAAAGAATAAGCAGTCCAATTGGGTATTTGAAACGGCTTGCCGTTTTTACTGACCAGATTCTGCTGTGACGCACCTTTGTTTATTTTTTCAAAGTTCGTCAGGTGAGCTTCCAGTCTGATGTAACTCAGCTGCCGCATTTCCTGTGCGCCCAGTGAGCTCAGTTTCGGTATCTCCTAGACTGGCACCTTGAATTTCTATGATTACTATCTCAAATTACACGTGTTTCTTGTGACTTTTCAAAAATAGAAAAAGTACCGTTCATTCAGATCAAGAAAAATGCTACAAATCTTGGAGTTCAAAGCATTGCCAAAGCATTTCATAATATTAGTATTTATTACAAAAGATATTTCACAGACAACAATCAATGTATATTGCAAGAAACGAACAATTAAAATGATGGTTGGTTATCAAATGTGTCGTGAAATGAGCGATATATTTAAAATACCAGTACTTGTAACAGAAATGAGATCAAACTGGTAAAGCTTAGCCAGTAAAACTGTTGCCAAAGCAGCAGTCGATAATCACTGTGAGATCAAAGCCATCTCGGCCATTTTCACTTTTCACCAAAACAACCTGCATGTAATTGTGAACAAGGCACCTATAGCGGCGACCGAAACGTCTGTGTTTTTAACGACTGGTGAGCACTCGATTTTTCCGCCATGGACTTTCCCAACCAAACGGATTTCCGTTGAACCCTGGATTTCATATTTCATGTTAAAAAAAAAAGCTAAACAAGCTATATGCTCGGTATGTCAATTCAAGTTGCATAAATGAGATCAGAGCCCATAAAGCTGCATACTAGCAGCATACAAGAATGAATGTATACAGATTGTTTTTGGTTTCTCTAGGGCTTGCCAGTTGGCCACACGGTTAAGTCCCTCGTCTTCATTTCCTCAGTACCGTTTTGGAGCAGGTTTGGAGCAGTTACTAACAAAAAGCAGTTTGGAGCAGCAAGTAGAAGCACTTCTCTATCGGAGCAGCACTTCCATTAGTGCACCAGAGACAATGTCACAAATCTTACCTCATATAAAGATTTAAACTGTCTTATTGCTACAAATTAGCAAATGAGAGATTAATAATAATAATAATAATAATAATAATAATAATAATAATAATAATAATAATTATTATTATTATGATTATTATTATTATTATTGTTATTATTATTATTATACTATTATTATTTATGGGGTTACGTGATGCAAAAGCAGCAGGATGGCCAAAGTGCACCAAAGGCATATAACTTCAGGTGCTGTAAATGCCAATGCTTCTGAGCATGTGCCTATGTGTCAGTCTCATATGACAAATGGCACAATCATTCCCCAATGAAACTCTAAATACTAACCACAGATTATTATCAATTCATAACATCTTTGCCACATTGTCATGCAGCTAAAGCTCAGCAAAATTGTGCAACAGCCAACTGCAGTTGAGGTATGACTTTATTGTAATATACCTCAGTGACTATGCTTCACAATACAAGTGTACACATCAAGCATCCATGGTTGGAAAAGTTAAGTAGCATGAAAAAAAGAAAAAAGGTACGAGGGGCACAGAAATAGACAACGTAACTGTTGAATTGTGTCAAATGATGCTGACAATTGAGCAAGTTGATATGCACAAGGTTACAAGTGACAGCGCTGATATTTTGTGTTGGTGCGTTCTACTCAATCCTATATCATCGAGCAATCACAGCTGGGTGATCCGGTTGCGAACATGGGCAGACTGTCACTGTGACCACTGATAAAGTGTGGCAAGGCATTAGCATCAGAAAAGGCAACACTGTACACAAAATAGCAGCCCCACTTGCAAGTTTCTAACCCATACCTGCCAAGTTTGGAGAAACGGAATCCGGGAGATCTACTCAACCGGGGGGGGGGAAGGGGGGGGGGGGGTATGAAGTATGCCGACCGCGGGGGGGGGGGGGTACTGCGATAGCAATTATATGGACACTAGGCAGTTTTAGAATAGCGTACGCAAAGCTTTGCGTTGGCTTTTCGCGCAACTGCGCATGCGTCGTACGCTAACCGCTTGCGGGCTCCCGTTAAGTGACGAAAATAGCGGGCCGCAAACGCTAACTTAGCGTACGCTATTCTAAAACTGCCTACTGTCAGCGGGATTTTGCGGTCGCCGCTGATCTGTACAGAGTCCAAACCGATATCATCGCTTACGCATCGTCTGTTTCACGTGCGAGTAAATGCGCGCTAGCGCTAGGGACGAACGCGGTTGAAGCAGAGATGAAACGACCCGGCTGTCACCGTCGCGCGAAGGGCACATGCGATAACATCGCTCCGCGTGCGAGGCCTGTCGTCGCTTGCTTACCAGTTATTTCGTCGGGCAAGGGACCATAAGGGGCGCCGTTGAGACGGGGACGGTCGCGAGCGCTGGCGAACACGCTATCTCGACAGACATCGGTAACGGCTACCCTTTTAAGTGCTGGGCTCTCCAAAGCAGTAGTGACACAAAATTTTGAAGGCAAGATAACTTGTGGGATAGATTTGTGTGTAAACAAACGCATCATCTACGAAATATTAACGGCTGATATAACCTATAACACATTTAGGATCAATTTTTAAATTGCGTGTAGCGCATCTGTACGCGAAACGTCCCACCTCGCCTCACCGTGACGCACGGGGCGCGCAATGAATAGAGTGCCTCGATGCGCTCGTTCGCCTCCGCGCGCATCGAGGCACTCTAGCAATGAACTGGACGCGCGGGGCAAAACTGGATTTCCGGGAGGTTTTGCTATGACCCGTACAACCGGGAGAAACGTTCAAAATCCGGGAGTCTCCCGGGTAATCCGGGAGACTTGGCAGGTATGCTAACCCATCATTGCATAACAACTTGCTGAACTCCACAGGCACATCCAGAGGGGAGGAGATGGGGTCCAGGTGTCCTGACCCTCCACCCCCTCCTTAATTTTTTAATGTATAAGCTGAGTATGGGTGTTGATGCCCCATGCTCAGCTTATGATGATGGGAAAACTTAGATCCATGACGGAATACAAATGCGAAGTCTACAACAGTAAATGCATGGAAAGTTCTCCCTTATGTAATAAACGAGTCCACAATGGAATGAAATACACAATGAAATACACATTAAAAATAGTATAATAAATGCAAGCAAGAGCAACAGATACAGTTGTTCAGCAACATATCTGAATATATTCGAATTATGTTAGGTTATTATAGTAGTACACATTAAAAAATATAACCAGGGGTGGAAGCAGGCTTCAGTCTCTTGGAGCAGCTAAGGGAGCAGGAATAATGCTGCTTTGGAGCAGGTTTCTAAGGTCAAACGTCATTGTTAACTGAAATATTTTATTTCTGGTAAACGAAAAATTCCAATGGTTTTTACTAAAAATTTAATACAGATGAACCGACCAGACTTACAATATATATATATATGCACACCGGTATACCAGGTGTCCCAGCTATCATTAGCTGAGGGTTAAAAAAAATACAATATTAGAGGCAGGCGAGTGAAATCAGTTGCAAATTGCATACAGCCACCTTGCGCACTACAGACAATTTTTTTGTTTTGTTAGTAATTAATGTGTTAATTATGATTATTTAAGGAATTTGCTAAATATTGACTTTAGGCAAGAAATGCGGCTTGCAAAGTTCGAGAGTGCATTCAGAAGCCCCCACTGCATTATTTGCGATAAAGAAAGCCTCACGTATACCATTTTTTCCAAGCTGCAAAGAAAGCCCGCGTAATACAAAAAAACATGTGACTAGCGCATTCGCGCGCAGCGAAGGTGCTGCTTTCAGCCGTGGTTTGAGCGAACGAAATTAGCTGCGGCTGCGACTCGCCGGCTCCTTTGCAACGGTAGGCCGATAAGTTGGCGGTGGTTTCTTGGACCGCGTCAGCCAGTCGGCGCGGGCCAAACAATAAACTTGTTTGCGCATAGCTCAAACTTTCTTTTGCCCATTGTACATACTAACTACGGCAAAATGACCTCGACATTCACCGCCATAAAATTGTGGAACGATTTACCATTGAGTGTCAAAACTTCATCTGTTCATGAATTCAAACATGCCATTAAACTTTTTTACTTGCAAATGTAAATTTAACCAATTCAGCATATCGCTCTTCTTCTTTTTGATCATCATAATGGTTCATTTGTATTATAGTTACTTTTGTTAGTTCTTTTTCAGTTATTTTACTTTGCCACTGTGTTTCAATATATGTACTTTATTGGATATTATTTGTGTTTATTGCGTTTCCTTTTTTGTTGCTGGTGTTCACCTGCTCACTGTTTTTACTTCTTGTTAACTATTATTAACCGAGGGTCCCGCTGCAGTCTTCGACTATGGGACCCTCGTCTGTATATTTTTCAGTATCCCCATTTTTGTGTATAAATAGAATAATAAATGACTTTGACTTTGACTTTGATGGTGCAAGTTGTAGCGAGCGCGGGCCAAGAAACCACCGTTAACTTATTGGCCTACCGCAGCAACGGAGACAGCGAGTCATCACCGCAGCTGATTTTGTTCGCCCAAACCACGGCTGAGTACAGCATTTTCGCTGCGCGCTAATGCGCTAGTCACGTCTTTTCTTTTTGTATTTCGCGGGCTTTCTTTGCAGCTTGGAAAAAATGGTACTGTGAGGCTTTCTTTGTCGCAAATAATGCAATGGGGGTTTCTGAATGCACTCTAGAACTTTGCAAGCCACATTTCTTGCCTAAAGTCAATATTTAACAACTTCATTAAATATTCTAATTAACACATTAATTACAAATAATACAGCTCACATACAGCTAATAATACAGGTAATGAAACAGAAAATGTCAATGAAATGCAGGTAATATCAGTTAATACAGCTCATGACAAACCATAAATACATATTAAACAAAACTTGCAGTATCAATGCATGTGACTTACTTTACAATAACTTCTAATGCTGCGACAATTGCTAATGCCTTACCCTGGTGTACAGGTTACATGATGCACCAGTCACAGCAAAAGTTGTGTGGGTTAACAATGTTACCAGGTCATGGAACAAGGCACAAAATAGTATCTTAACGAAAACGAGGCATTGAATCAACAAGGTATACAAGATTATTTCTGTAAATACTAGACTAGTACTTCTTGGTTTCTAGCTTTCTCTCTCACTTGTCAATGCAGGCAGACCTAAAAGAAGTTACATAAAGATTAGGTTGGCACTGAACCACACTAACATCAGCATAAGCCACTTCTGCTAACCAAAAGACACGGTTTGGAGAAAGTGAGGTTGCAATCAGGCAAGTCTCCTTATACATATGATATTTTTCCTCCTTTGATGTGGATAATGCTGAACGGCTACAACATACTAGGCGTCTCATATTACAATAGGGTGAACACATTAACAGCACTCCTACTTAGTATTTTAGTTACTGCTTAGTGCAGACAGTTTATTAGGTCACAAACATTTCTTCCTCATCATCATCTTTTTTTTTTTTTTCCGAATCTGTATTAATATGACGGTGCCTCAGGCAGAATATTTCTAATCCCTTAAACTTGCACTGAAGGAAGTTATGAAGAATCATACGAAGGAGATAGGGAACCATCCAACAAAGAAAAGGCGCTATTCTGGGTGACTATGTTTGAGATTACAGCTCCTATCCGACACTGTCAGTTGTACAAGCAGAACTGGAAGTACTTTGTCAATGAATACACTTTTTGTGAAAGCCAATTTGGCACAACATACGAATTCAGCACATTAACAGGACTCTATAATAGTGATGCGGAACTATCGATGGTACTATCGATACTATCGATAGTTGAGTCACCATCGAACTATCGATGGTGCAAAATAATATCGATAGCGCTATCGATAGTAAAAAATTCGATGGTACTATCGATACTATAAAATTAACAGCGCGGACTCACTGCAGAATAAACTTGGTTCCCCGCACGCGTGGTACTTAGGGGAGCCGGAGAAGCAGGCTGAAGAGCAAGAAAGTTGACATGATTGTGCTTTCCACCAGAGTGCTTTGCTGACACATGATCAGACACTCAAACTGTTCAGCTGTAGCGAAAAAGAAGCCTTTACATGTGGTGGGACATATTGATATTGCATTTTATGATTTCAAAATAAATAAATATCAAGAAGTTAATTGTAAGGTGTAACTGGTTGCTTTTGGATACGAATTTATTGATGGATATATTCCGCCATTTTCACTGCGCAAATAATTGATTTCTCTGTCAAAAATCGCTCATAAATTAGGCGAAGCTGGTAGTAGGCTATCGCAAATATTTTGGCAATATGGCCGGCCAGCAACTGCATCATTATTCACACCACTATCGATAGTATTGTCACATGGTTGTGACGGTGAAGAATGCTGCAGCAAGACTGGGGAATACAGAGCTCTTTATTTTGGCGAACTTGTGCCCAGAAAATCAAAACTCAAAATACAAGCGATACATGCTGCGCACTGGTAGCGGCGGGAGCAGTCGTCAGCCGTTGAGTAATCTGATCATGGGTGGAACGCGTAGTCCTTTATACATCAGTCATGAAACCTACCAGCGTTATCACTGGTGCTCGCGTAAACTCTCGAATAAACTTGACTTTTCGCGTCCGGCACGTAATCTTAACAGAATAATCTCAAACAATTGTGAAGCTTCTCAAACATTACGGCGCGGTCTGCGTCAAATGTAGCTAACAGTCTTTGTAGGTGAAAGCCGAATACTTCAAAACAAAGCAATAAACACGCATCGTAGTAATATCCCTAGTAATATTAACGGTGGTACTACCGATTGCACTATCGATAGTTTGTCGATAGTATCACTATCGATAGCTTGTTTACACTATCGATAGTTTCAAAAAAACTATCGATACTATCGATAGTCAAATACCGATAGATCTGCATCACTACTCTATAAACCAAGCCTAAAGCAAGTTGCTTCCAAAATGATTGAATGGTCCGCTGATGGCGGGAAGAAACACGGCAATCAATGAATGACCTTCAGTGCAGTAAGGCACAAAGCTCACACATCACCGCAGTTAGCAAGTCATAATTTGGTATAAAGCCACTGGTCTGTGATGATATTTATGTGACATGAAACATTGCTTTACAGCACGATTTCAAATAGTGCTGCCAGGAATACTCCTATAATTACAGGTTTCACTGACGAGCAGAAAGCTGTATCGGCATACTACACAGCATGTAGAGAATGAAACCTTATTTTTACACTCTCCTGTCACAGTAGTAGCAATGAATGTATAACAATGTAGGAAGGAAGCCAGAAGAATGGGAGGGGGTTGGGAAGGATACATTGCTACTTGCAAAAGTAGGTTGCTAACATATGTATCATCGTGTACAGACCACCAAATGAAACCAGTATTTTCCAGCTACCAGCTGAGCACTGGCTATAGATATCACATTTCTTGACATGTATTTCCAGCAGCCTCCCTTCATCATCTTGACAAAGAAACATGCAGCCCAAAAAAGCAACACAACAGCGCATCAAACCTGCCTGGCCAATTCCAATAATGTGAAACAAATTAATGTGGCATGTCACACAGGTTGTGGAGTCAAGGGGGCATGACATAATTGGCCTTGGTCCAGAATGTCAGGCAAATGCTGTGCAAACTCTTTCTGGATGTCAATGCAATCCTGGTTAGCATCTATCACCTGTGCACAAGAGTACTTGTCAATAAATATGCAAAAACAAAAAATTAGGCTACTCATGAGAAATATAAAGTAGCAATCATTTGGGGGACAAAGCTAGCAAACCTTGCTTTGCAAGAAAAAGCTGGTGCACAGCCAAGTATTTCAACTTTTTAAGGTATCAAGATACAGAAATTGCAAGCTGCAAACAGTGCACACCACTAGGTGACAGCCTTGATGTGAGCACATACAAAGTGTGATCAGTGATTTAAATCTTTGCACTAAAGGGGCCCTTTGCAAGACATGGCCATCGTAAACAAACAAACAGGAACTACACTGCAGATCATGTAATTGTGACACAAGCATGACAGCTGTGTGGTGCAAAACCAGTTGAAATTTCAATCAGGAGACTGCACACCTTTCCTCTCAGAAAAGCCACACTTCAAGCAAAAATCAAGGTCACACACAAATGCCCCTAGGCAAAATGCACTCTTCGCAATGTTACCAACCATGGCACATGACTTCGTTTCATCACTAAGTGTGGAATGCACAGTACAGTCACTACAAATTTGCAAGGTGTAAAATAGGAAGAGGAGAAAAAAAGAGGTGAGGCTTGTCGCGTGAACTTGACATTGTCCCTTGGCTCAAGCATAGGGGTTCTCAAACTGGGTTCTGCAGTACCTAGGGTTTCAATGAGGGGCATTTAAGCATTCTGTAAGCAGTCAGAACGTATGTGACCCGGCAGACCCACACACATTTTACCCACTTAACACTTATAATTGTTGAGGTTTAACGTCCCAAAACCACGATATGATTATGAGAGACGTCGTAGTGGAGGGCTCCGAAAATTTTGACCACCTGGGGTTCTTTAACGTGCTCCTAAATCTAAGTACACAAGCCTCTAGCATTTTTGCCTCCATCGAAAATGTGGCCGCCGCGGCCGGGAATAGATCCCGTGATCTGTGGGTCAGCAGTCGAGCACCTTAACCACTAGACCACCGTGGCGGATGACCCACATAACACTTCATTTATTGATTGAGACAAGAGAACTTGTATTGCACTTTGCGCTTAATGAAGGCATCGCGTGCTACATCTGCACATAGGAAATCTGTGAGTAGCAAGAGACCCACGCGATAGCAACACTCAATTAAGACTCGTAGCTGCACCATGAAATTTGAGCAATTTGCAGACATGCAGTCACAGGGCGCACGGAGTGTGGTAATTCATCCTGACGAGCTGTTTGCAACACATGCATGGAAACCAATTTCGAAATTCTGCAATCGAGAGACAGGATATGACAGGATATGACAGGATATTATTTGTGGCTCATGGCACGTAGGTGTTTACATGGCATGGATTTTACACATGTCAATATGCCACAGCACTACCCCGGTTTTTGTCATCAAAATGCACAACGAGCACTTCAATGCGTGCGAGAGGCATCGCTTCGTGCCAGCTGTTGGCTACAAGACCATTTAGGCTTAGCACTACGAAAACTAAAACATGCTTTTTAACATCCGACACTCTTTTGTGCAAAGACATATTATTTACGGTGCGCGGGGCCTAATGCTTGCAATATAGCTGTGTGGTCGGCAGGCTCCTTACGACTTGTGGAGCAGCGCATGAGGTGGAAGGAGAGGTGTGGAGGGTTGAAGAGGAATCGCAAGTCTATGTATTGTCACGAGTTCCACATCAACAGCAGTGGCCTTCGGTATAAAAGGTAGCAGGCCAATGTGGTGGCGTTAAAGGGGCCCTGCAACACTTTTCCAAGTAGCTATGGAATGGCTTCACTAAAGCAACTTATTGCCTCACGAATCAAACGCCGCGAAAATTTTTAGAATCCATCCAGTATGAGCGGAGTTACTAAGATTTGTCACACGCTATAATTGCTTTCTCTCTTCTCTCGCCCCAACGAAAGCGCTAGAAGCTAAGCAGGGGGGGGGGAATGGCACAGTGAAAGAAGGTACACCACACGCGCCTCCTGACCTTGAGCATACTTTCTTTTTTTTTTTTTCGAACGCGTGGCATACTTTCAGTGCGATCGCGCATGCGAGTGGCGGCCTCTCGCGGCGGCCGCAGTAACTACCGAGCGCGCCATGTTCAAATCAGCCAATGGCATGGCACCTGCCTGTGAAGGCATAAGCATAATTTTTTTGTCAAGAGAAGGGCAAGCGCTTTTTCACTGACTTTGCAAATTTATTGTAAATCCCAGGCCACGTGCTGCACTATAATGTTTGGCTTGCATGTTCTCGGGAGCCTCGATTACCGATCGGCAGCATTTTCTGACCATGCTGAAAAAGTGTTGTAGGGCCCCTTTAATAATAATATATAATAATATCTGGGGTTTAACGTCCCAAAACCACGATATGATTATGAGAGACGCCGTAGTGGAGGGCTCCGGAAATTTCGACCACCTGGGGTTCTTTAACGTGCGCCTAAATCTAAGCACGCGGGCCTCAAACATTTTCGCCCCCATCGAAAATGCAGCCACCGCGGCCGGGATTCGATCCCGCGACCTTCGGGTCAGCAGTCGAGCACCATAACCACTAGACCACCGTGGCGGGGCTGCGGGGCCCCTTAAATACTTTGGTTACATGAACCTAGAAGTGTCATCACCCCCCCCCCCTCCCTTCCCCCTCTTCCTCATTTCCCTGACGACAGCCAGCACGACAGCCTTTCTATCATTGCCGTGACATGACCGGCAAGATTAGTCAAATAGTAGTGTGTAATGTGCAGACTCAACTGGCAACAAAGAACTTGGCCGGGAACTGAGTGTGCTAATCAAGCTTTGTAGCTTATTGCTGATGCCATAGAAAAATATTATCCGAAATACCAGGGAGGGGCAGCCGCCAACCCTTGCACCCCCCTCCGGACGCCCATGCAGTTCTGTCACAGCACTGCTATTTTTCAGCTAATAAACCAGCAGTATCACCTCTGTACCTCGGAAAATGGTTGCCATCACTTTTCTCCCCGAGTCCTGATTTTTTTTTGTTTTCGAGGTGGGTACCCAAACATTTCAACTGCACAGCTTGTTGCTTTGTTTCGGGGTTATACTAGTGAAGTCGCATCTCATCCTCAGTCTCCAGAAGGGTGAGCAGATCTTTTGGGAGACTTTCACAGATGCTCAAACACTCCCTAAAATGCATATAAATAGCGGGACCAATGTTGCACAGAGAAGTTTCCTGGCAACCATCGGGCCAATGCCTTTGACATGGCAAGGATAGGAGAGCTGGAACAGCTTTAGGAGCAATTTATGAAGAATAGGCTGTATTTGGGGTATGTTAACAGAGAAAAACGGGAGAACTTTAGGGCCGCAAATTTCTTATTTGGAGTAGGTTGTTTAGAGAAGACAACTCCATACCGGAGACATAGCCACTTGCTATATTCTGGCAGTATACAACGTCTTAACACTCACTGTGCTCATTAGAGCTGCTAAGGATGTGCAGCAGCTTAATAAGGTAAGTTTACCAGAATTTCGGCAACCACAGATTCCTTTTGCACCTACAGATTCAATTTAAGAGTTCAGAAAAGAGGGCTGCATTCCACATTATAGTGCTTACCAGATGCATTGAAGTTGCTACATTTCTAGCTCCCGTAGGATAACTAATGGATAATTTAAGAGCATTTAAGGTCCTGTCACAGCGGGAGATATTTAATGATAAAAATTATCCGTATTCAAACACGCACCTATCAAGCATGACCGTAATCATTTCATCTTGCGGCACGACTGTGCAAGCAGCTTGGTTTGGTCCTGCATTGCAGAACAGGCAGTGTGTGAAATTCGGGAAAATGATAGTGAGAGCAAAGCCAACAGACTTATGACAACTTTAGAGAACAAGGGCAACAGTGAGTAGTAGCACACGAGGTGACCATTTAAAGCAGAATAGTTGTTTCTGCTAGCCGTTTATTGCATAAGCATTAAGCCTGACACTTGAAAACAAACTGTAATTTCGGTCAAAGGATACAGCACACAAAGTTTCTTGCTCTCTCACACGTTACAGCAAACTCGCACTGTTAAAGGGGTCATGAACCACTCCTCGGGCTTGGCGTGAAAAACACTCTGGAATGATTCGGACCCTTACCAGAAATATATAGCCGAAAGAATTTTTCGAAAATCTAAAGAAGGACCGGAGATATAGCGATCGCAATGTTTACCCTCTCAACTCCCTCTCAACTCGCTTCATTCCGGAGGAGAAAGGGAGCGCCGTTCGAGGAGGCCCGCCCACATGCCTTACGTCACCGCGCTTCAATGTTGTGTGGTTTCCTTCCCGCGTAACTTGGCGGTGTTGACGGCTGCTGCTGGAAACTAATAGTTCCGGTCGGCTGCTTCTCGCGGTGCGGCGCGGTCTATCGCATATGGGTTGTAAGCGCTGACGCGATCTATTTGCATTCGCTTATGTCGCATTGATATTGATACTTCGCATTGGTACTGTCGTTACTTCGCTTCGTGACTTCACTTACATGTTTTTCCATCAAATCAAAATTAAACTGAAAGGAAAAGCCGGCAAGCCCTCGATGCAGCCGATTGGCACGGCATGTACATACTCAGTATACGCTTTTAGATAACGAACGGACCAAGGCGGCCTGCCTCAACGCACGGAAAAAAATCCCGTGCGGAGAAAACGCGACACAAAAGCAAAAAAAAAAAAAAAGCGACCGATGTGAACAAGAGGAAACAAGATAAAATGCCCTTCGACCTTCGGACGGCTGCAGCCCGCCTGCCCGTGGGCGAGGGCGAGGAAATCAGACAGTCAGACGCATCGGAATACAAGCGAGGTTTGAAAAAGCGTCGCGACATATGCGCACGCGAAGGGGGGGAAAAAAAAAAGAAAGAAAGAAACGCGAGAAGAGAGTCGTTTTAGGCTGGCCCCAGCAGCATGCGGGATGCCCAAGCAAAGCCGCCATGGGATTATCTTGGCCTTGTGAACGCCGCTTCTGAACTGCCCAGCTGTGTCGGCCGTGTGTGCGCGTTTTGTGCCGGCTCTTTGCCGCTAGACGTGAAATGCGTGGTTTGACGACAGTGCAATATGCCTTACTGCGGGTCTTACTACTGGTGGGATATGGTGTGACACTGTCCCGGCGACTCAAGCGAGCCTGCCGCTGTATTACCAAGCAGATGATGGGCACGTTGCGTTCAGGGTACCATCGGGAACACAATGGTAAGTAATACTAATGTTTCCTCTGTTCGCGCGTCCTTATCGTCACTCGGGCAGCTGAAGGTATCCTCCTGTACATTGCGTCGAGTGAAAAGTGCAATGAAAAATCGAAAAAGAAAGAAAGAACAGTCATTAAGCTCACATAGCGACGATGTGTAATGCGTGTTTAGAAATATAGCACATGCTTCGATGCGCGAGTGTGCCTAGAAAAAAGATGTTTGTACAGCATAATTTCTTTCCTTGCGATAAAGCATAAATGAAGCAGAGTGCTTTCAAGAAGTATACACGAAAGCAAAAACACACACACACACACACACACACACACACACACACACACACACACACACACACACACACACACACACACACACACACACACACACACACACACACAACAACAACGCTATTATCACGCTGTTATGAAATGAATTGTGAGTTGAGGCCAAATTTGTTTTCTGTTTATGCTGCTTTCATGCTTGATTTGCTTGTCTTGATCCTCCGTCTCGATGTCAATTTGTGCGCGTTGACATCTGGCATAATCGTCACATAATTATGACCACATGATGAAACATAATTATGGCCATATGATGTGACAGACATCTGCTAAGTGACAGTTTGTATTGGGAAGAACCTGCATTTTATGGTATCGTCACTTCATTAGTCACATATCAGCACTGGAACTTAATTGCCAGGGTTACATATGCATATTTATAGCCTTTAGGAGATGTATTAGTTATGCAAGGCTATTTTAATCACATTGATATAAGCCAGTTGAACCTGTTGAACCACCTTGTTGAATCACCTTGTTTCTGCCCTCTCGTTATTTTGTTTTGAATTATGTTGCCTTAGTGTTTATTATCTGTACACAGTATTCTCATTGTTGACACAATTTCTGACAAGGTGAAAACGCTGGCATTGTGTCCAGGTCTTTTTGTGTCCTCATTACAAGTATGCTGTTAATTTTTGCCATGAATCAATACCAAAGTTGCCCAATATTCAGTCCTAAGCAGAGCAGCTGTGGTTGATCAAGAATCTAGTGTCCAATGCGTTTAAGTACGAAGTGAACCTCACTAACATTCACACCCCTTTACACTATAATGCTCACTTGACTGACATCGAAATCTACACGAATGGTGGTACACAGGACAAGAGTAACACTTCTGGTGTTGTTTCGCATTTCTTTACCTTCGTGTATTTTTCGCCCTGTGTACTTGAAAAGCTGACAAGGAACTACTTTGCAGCCTCACAATTTTGCATTTGTTTCACGTTTTGTTAAAAGGTCTGCAATAAATATAGTGAAGTGTGAGTCCTTGGCGAGAAATTCATTTTTATGGACACAGAAAGCTTAATGAACTTCTTTTTTATATTTTTTTCAGGAAGACATTTCTGGCAAAGCAGCAAGAGTTGCTTGCCCACTGCTTGTGTACGAGACAGTGTATTGTGGGAACACTTCACTGTGCCTCCTTGTACACTATCTCGAACATTTCTTACATCTGACAGCATTTAGGCAAATACTGGGATGGATGCAGAGTGTTATGCATGGATACTCCGTGCAACCTTTCCAGTAGCATGTGCATTTGAAAATTTCCCATTGTTCAAAATGACACTTAGTGGAACTGGCTCTATTCAGCTAACTTTATCCTAAAATGGACAGCTGGGCGAGTTGATGTGTATTTATAAGAAAGTGCGGAAAAAAACCCCACAGCACAGAGAAATGAGAATGAAAGGCACAGGATGATGCGCTACTAGCAACTGAAGTTTAATACAAACTGCAGAAAGATATACACACACAGTATGAAAAACTACAAAATTAAAAAATCATGCAGTCGCAGAAAGAGTAAAAACATGTCTAAAAAAGCCAAGCACGTGTTAAACTTCAGTTGCTAGTACTGCGTCATCCTGTCCCCCTCATTTCTACGTTTGTTGTGGTTTTGTTTTCCTGCTTTCTTTTACTATTCTTTAACTTAAGTCCTGACTGCTTTACAGTCTCTATAAGTGTGTGGTCAAATTTTATTCAAACTCATGGCATATCAAGTACTAGGATCCAATGTGCCAAGCCATCAGCCACTATTTATAAGAAATTTTTAATTTTGGGCACATTATTGCCTAACTTCAAGTTCATCTTGAAGCCATAATGCTGGGCTTAATTTTCAATGTGGTAATTATGCATAAGCCATGAAGTGAGGAATTAAATATGAAGAACTTTAAGTTGCAGATGGCACTAGCTGGCATGGATATATTGTAAACATAGATGTACTAATTATGCATAATAGAAGTATTGGTACATTGTAGTCATGTGATAACGCCGACAAGTTCCCAAGCATAATTCCAGAAATTTACGTTAGTTTTCAGAAATCTGTGAGCAAATATGTGCATCAATATATGAAGGCCGCGTTGTCATTTTGTGGGCATTGCTGAATGCTTTTGTAAATTGTGGTAAGTGGATCTACAATCAATTTTAGACTTTTCTGCAGGAAACTCACTGTATGATCATGTGCGACACGTTTTGATGCCATAGTGCAAACTAATGCAATAAAAATACTAGAACATGCCTATCTGCATGGTTGCATATTTCTCAAAAGTAAAGCTAGCCTTATTGTACTAATTTAGTTGCCTTCATGTGTAGGCTGACACCAAGTTCCTTGTGCATCCCATTGCTTTGGATTGCGCTTAGATACTGGCACTGTGAAGTGCACATATCAATATGCATTATGAGGAGGTTTTACACACTACTTTCATGTTGCTGTACTGCTGTGAACTATATAGTATAGTGCTTGGGCTATACTGTATATGTTGTTCCATGTGTTCAGTATTGGGTGCAGGTTCTGTGCACAAAAATGGAAATATACATATGCTTACACTGACATGAGGACTGCTTCTGTTTTGATTCCAATAAAATAGTGCAAACACTGTTTCTTGTATCAGTAGAGGTATGACTATTTGTCGTGCATGCAAATGTAAGCAATGAACTTCTGCATGCAATCCAAATTGGTGAAACACTGCTCGCTCAATGTAACGGCCTGTGTTTTATTACCAAACAAGTTGAACAGATGATTTACACATTAGAACACATTGTGGAAGAGAAATAGGTGACAGGCAGTTAGGCAACAATCACTGTGTTCTATCGTAGGTGTGGTATTTCATCAATCTTAGCATAATTGAAGGTGCCTGTTGTATAAATGAACTTCAACATAATGTGCAGGTGGACGAGGGAGTGCACATATGACGAAGTTTTTCCAGTTTTGTACCTATTTGCTATAGTCCTCATGTTTCTGTGTTATGTATGTAACATTCTGAATTGTGAACAAGCCAACCTGTCTACTGCTGTGAATATTATACTAGCAATTCAAGCGAACCACTGTTTTCTGGAGAACAGCTGTTTGATTGAGGAGGACTGTAATACATATTTTTTAAAATTCTTTCTGCGTCATCTGTGCACGGGGAATGCCAAGTACACATGGACGTTCACAAGGGTGAAGTGCAAGTGCATTAACTTTTTTATTTGGCGGGAGACATGTCACTGGTAAATTTGTGGATGCTGTGCTTGACAAACGTTACTAGATTAGCTTCATCTTTGTAGGTCAGCAAGAAAGACACTACACAAGCGCTTGCTGTCCCTGTGTGTAGTTTTGCGCTTCCTACGAAGATGGATCTATACCACCTAGCCCGTTACACTTGTTTATTAGATTAGCTTGACATCGGGGCACGCTTTTGGCATTCGCTTTAACGCAGTGGTGTGATGCTTAACAATAACGGTTAATTAGTAAGATAGTAGGTAGTCTACGAGTATGAAAGCAACGAAATACAAAATATCAGTTATAGAGAACCACTGTATGTCACGCTAAAGCGCGAATTGCAAATAAGTGCTAATTACGGAAATAGATTATCGTTCAGCTGCTCAGAAGGCGCTGTTGCACCTGCGTGCAGCTCGCGACAGTAGGCGCGCTTTAAATGCACCTAATGTAGGCGTGTTACAATATCCTTGTAACTGTGGCGTCTGCGTGTGTAACTTTTATACGCTATGGGAGCGGCGGCCGCGAGCGTGCCGACGGTAGAAGAGAACGATGGACACGGACACGCTCGTGGCTCGCGCTCAGTGGCCGTTGACAGTGAGTCGCGGCCGAGTCTTGGAATGATAAAGATGTGTTGCTTAGTGCACGGGGAGATCGAGCGGCTGTGTTCAGCATCTCGTCCTCGTCTCTGAGGGGGTTCTGCGCGGCGGCTGGCCCAGACCCCTACAATGCAAACACAGGTGGTCTTAGAACAGCTCAGAACACGCTGCTGCCACCGGACGCGTGCAGCTCGCGGCAGAAATTACTAAAATTGCTCCACAGCATACGCCCATGAAATGCAGATACGTTCGGCTAACTGAAGATACCTTTGTCACACTGGTATCCACGAATTTCGGGCGAGCGAAGCATTGTCGATATATGGAGAAGCACTCAAGAGCACACACGTTTATCATTTTTAACGGCACGACACGACGAACCGAAGAATTCGGAGCCAAAGGTGTTCACTTCGGCCTGCATGACGCCTCACAAATTATGTAGCTTAAACACAGGCCGATGCTTGTTGTTTGAAGACGACTGGAAGCAAAAGTACTCTCAGTGAGTTGACAGTGGAATTCAGGTTGTATTATATTTCGACCTTACCGCTGAATCCATCTTCGGGATATCTTCGACGTGAAGTGTACTATTATCCAAAGGTCAAAGGATCGTGTGCATGCGCTGTCAACAAAGAAATAGTGCTAAAACCCTCAGCTATAGTCCATCCTCATGGTTCATGAGGGGCCGCTCTGCGGTCTGTTAATTAAGAACCTGCTTGCAACTCGATCTGTGCACGCACTGATCAAGTCAGCACGAGATCCGTGTCGTTAGAACTCAACGCCACACACAAGTTTTGTAAGGTTTGAGGCCAGTTATGACGTACAAGACTAATCGAAACAAGCAATGCACAAGAAACTGCGATACCGAAAAGGGCGCACCGAGTTCAGCAGGTGACAGTTGGCTTCTACCGGAAGTGAGTCATCTTTCCGAAAACTCGCAACGAAGTTTTTCCATATTTCAGCCTGTTTATTTATCCACAACAACTATTATACACAGTGTCAATGGGAACAAGCGCATCTGATCGAAACGCCGCTCTTGATTTATGTCAGCTATGGGCCAATAAGCATGCTATGTCTTTTGCGACGTAAACTGGCAGATCCGCAACGTCAACATGCAGACGCCCCGCCCACCGACGAGAGTGAGAACCGGCCTCTGTTAGAAAAGAGGGCGCCAGGGGAAACGGCAACTTCGCGCTCCGCTTGTGGCCTTTACGCGGCGCACACGACTGTAATATTTGGCAGAGCAGTTCATAGCCGTGTCAGCTTTCCGCAGGATGTGTTTTTTCAACAAGCCCAAGGGGTGCTTCATGACCCCTTTAACTAACACACTATCTTTGAAACCAGTAGCAGTAGTAGTAGTAGTACCAGAGCACTTTCCTGAAAGACGGGTCTGCTGTGCAAGTTACACTAGTAGATGACTGTAGCACATTCAACAATTTACCCCACAACCACAAGCACAACCTGGCAAATTTGACGACACGTGAATATATATAATCTGTCTGACCCACATGGCCATCATTTGATTCAAAGATCAGGCTGACCCCACTTGTTGCTACTGCTACTGAGCTTTATAACAGTTCAGAGGTCATAAGTGCACTCACTAGACTGACCATGTTCATTCACAAGACAAGAAAACAGCTACATTTAGCAGCGTCCCAGTGAAATTATATTTTGTAATATGCATGTGAAATACTTCCATAAGACCTCTTTCATTATACTACTCACTGTGGCCCTTGTTCTCTAAAGCTCTCACAAGTCTATTGGCTTCGCTCTCACTATAATTATCCCAAATTTCACGTACTGCCTGTTCTGCAACGTAGGACCAAAGCAAGCTGCTTGCACAATTGTGCCCCAGCATGAAATGATTACAGTCATGCTTAATAGGTGCAGGTTTGTAATACCGTAAAGTGCGTTTCACTTTTCCTTCCAGAAAACAAGCTGAGACCTACACACACCCTCTATTCTGTAAAACTTGTTCAGTTAGCCATTCCTGGATAAGATTTAAGCATACTCACTAAGACTTTAGGTGGAAGTGGAAACTTTGAGCGACCAAGTAGCCACTCTTCATGAAGGTCGTGAACTTTACAAAGCCAATCCTGAAAAGAGCATGAGAATTTATTTAATAGACTGATTAATCATTTGAATCAGTAGTTCTATAGTTCATACCAAGGATGTAAGCATAATGCTATCAGAAAAAGAGAAATCGCACTCTAAAAATACTTTGTCAGGCAAGTAGGCAACTTTGATTTCCTGTGAATGGTGATGAGCAGTGGCGTAAATCCAGAAAAATTACGAGGGGGGACACATCGTGCGATGATGGCCATTTTGTTTTTTCAGAAGTGTTTTATTTTTATTATATCAAAATTAAAATCATACTTTCAAATGAAATTTTAAAAAATACGTTAGTTTCTAAGCGTAACTATAGCATATTTCCAGCTCCCTCTCTACCTCTATCTTTGAAACTCCCCCATCCTTTTGCCCAGTGTAGGGTAGCATACCAGTTTTTCTAGACTGGTTAACATCTCTGCTTTTCCTCCCTCTCCTGTTCCTTTCTTCTTTCCAGCGATTTCATTCGGTTTAAACCATGAAAGACAAATGCTAGCAATTTTTTTTTGTGTGATAACGCATAGAGCTACAGCCTTTTTTTCTCCCTTCTCCGTTCCCCATCGTGTAAACCTTTTAGAAAAGGCCCCCCCGATTTGCCCAAGAAAACTTTCTTGTAAAGCAGTTTTATGTTCACCGGCAATTTTTATTAAAGGGGTACTGACACAAAAATTTTGGCATCGCGTTTTTTTTTTTCTGCAATGTGTTGCGGGGGCCTGTTAGTCATAACGCGGCACATCGTTTGCTGCAGCACGCGACAGATAATTAATTACAGGCTCCTCATTACCGACCAGTGTCAGTTTCGGTTTCAAAAACGACAAGCCTCCAAGTGCAACTATCACCACCTAGCGGGTGCAGCGCTCGATCACGTCAGCACACAGAACTGACGCACTTCCGTGCGGTTCGCGAGCAGCCGCCGAGAAGTAGGCTGCTGGAGCAAACGCGGCAAAAAAACATGGCGGCTATGACGTCATCATAACTTGTTGCAGTCTGGTCACGTGAGGGAAGTAGGGGGTCCCCAAGGGTCCCCTTTGAGGGTGTAAGTAGCGCGAGGATGTCGATCGCTCACGCAAACTTCAAAATTCATTTAAAATAACTTCTTAGCTATATTCGCTGTTGGTATTTTGCAGATGATATATGCATGTTCACCGGAATCGATCCCACGGGCTATCTCGGCCGCAAAATATTGTGTCGGTACCCCTTAAAAATAACACAATCATAGTCGAGCATTCACATTTATACTTCATTGTGAATGGCTTCCAACAAATCGCCGACGTAAATAAAGGTAGATGATCGGGGATCCTTTATTATCCATTTCAAACTTCAGTGTAATAAACATTTGAGGTACGTCTGAAGTAACCGCAGCATTCCAGAAAGCTCATGCTGAACAGTACCTTATGAAACGACAAGCAGCTTTCACTTTTGTACTTCGTTTCTCTTTATTGGAAGGGTTTCAGATTCCAGAGTTGGTTTTACGGAAAGTGTGCTATCCTTAATTGAAATATGACATTCAAGAAATTCAAATATGACGTCTGAAAGATAAATCTCAAGGGGGGACACTTGCAAGGGGTGGGCCCCCCCCAGCCTGAACACAAGGGGGGTCAGGCCCCCCTGACCCCCTCATGATTTACACCACTGGTGATGAACAATGAAGAGTGACAAAAAAATAGGAACTCAGCAGCTCTAGGTATGTCTTTATGTGTGTCTTCCTTCATCCTGCTAGCACCATCTCAAAGAAATCAGTATTATAATGAATTTACAAGTTACTCCATAAAGGATTCCAGCATAATCAACGATTCCCTTGTTGGGTCTACACACAATGAATGTTGCAACGGGACGCAACCTAAACATCTTCTCTCTTACTATTGTAGAAAAACACTCCTTACTTGCTGCTAACTAATGTACCACTTTTTTCTTTGACGAAATGTACTTCACTGCTCATTAACACAGAATACTATACATAATTAAAAAATTTGATGATACATACGAAAGGAAGTTGATCCTCCTCAGGTCGTTTTCGTTTCTGGATCCTGCCCATTGCTACTTCTGGCCTTGTCCTCAAGTAGACTGTCAAATGAAAATTTTTTTTTATCTTTGTTGTAATCACGCTCTGCTTACCACACAATAAAAATGGTTTCTCCTTATCATGGTGAAGAACAAAGCTTAGAAAAAAAAAAAATTTACAGCATATCCACGGGTGAATGATGAAGAGCTTGGGCGAAGCTCCTGAAGCAATCATGGTTACACCGTGAAATGTTCAGTGGTTTCGCCCAGCAGTAATCAAAGCGATACGCCGCTTTGATTACTGCACGCCATCTAGCATGCAGGGTGCCGCTGCTTTTTTTTCTTCTTCTTTTTTCCTTTTTTTCTCTTTTTTCCCCCCCTTTTTTTGCACACATATTGCACACATCTCTATGGGACAGCGCCATCTAGTATATCATCACCCGACTGCAGTTTGCATGCATCTCTATGGGACAGCGCCATCTATTGAATGATACGGGAGATGCGACGGCGGGGGCACGCCGCATGGAGCGACGACCGACCAGGTGATGCTATAAGGAGCTTCGCCCCTAAGACTTGGACAGAAACTAAATTCAAGGAGCAGTACGTTACCCAGTACCCAAATGAAAACCTTACCTACCATGTCCTCTAGACTATTAACTGTAATTGATACAGTCAATTACAGCTTCATGAATTTAATTGAGCAATTACTAAAAACAATCAATTACTTTTACTTCACTCCACTTTCCCACATTTAATTAATACTGCACAAATATAGGAAAAGAATGAGCTGGCCTGGCTCATTCAATGTGTCCTCTGTAGCCTTTCACATGCAGTTTTTCCTCAATATAACAATTGGTTTTCAAAATCTTTGACGGCTATCTGAAATGGTATACAAGCATCCGAATAGGTAATGATGCCCATTTCTTATCTCACAAACAGCCAAGCCGCCAGAAAAATCTTGCTTGCCCTTGGTGGGTTGCTGATGGCATGCCTTCAATCAAGGTATAATGGTAGATGTTGGAACACGAAACGCTAAGAGAAAATAGAAGCGTATGTTGAAGCCATGAGGCCAGCAGACACAGAAGCAGTGAAAGTAGAGACAGTTGTTGAAAAACGAGTGAAATTGCTCAGCGCAGAAACTTTGTTCACTTTGCCGCTACAGTCACTCTCTCGCTTGGCCTGTGCGGGCGTGCCTTAGCAAATATTCAGATGGCCACGACAGTCATCCAACAATGTTGCCAGAAGTGGCTGACCTTTAACACAGTGCAGCGGAGCACAAGCTAGGCCTTCAGTGGACTTGTGTGAAGTGAAATAAACGCTGGTTTCTTGCATTTAAGAGGAGCATTTGTTCAAATTTGGCCCTGATATATTTGAAGCTTGAAGAAAATTTAGTGCCTTGAAGTGGGCAATATAGCTCACTAAAGTGGCTGTTTGGGTGTGTTTGTAAGACATGACAAAACCTTTAAGTGAACAACACAAGGTAGCGTCACAGAACACTTATACAACCATTTAGAGAAGGGAAACTGCACCTTTGACAGTGCAACAGAAATAAGGGTAGCAGTGGTGTTGTGAACTAAAGTATCCGGCCGAGAGATGGCGCTGCTAAAACTCTCATCATCATTAGGCTGGGGCAATATGGCTGCCGCATTGCTGGTGGGTGCGGGTGGTCGCGATGCACGCCTGCTGGTTCTAGGCGTTTATTCACTGCTGTCTCGGGGTAGTATTTGCATGCGCGGCAACCCAACGTTACTACAAATATTTCCATTATGCCGCCAGGTGACCGAGAGGCCTCAACTGGCAAAAAACACTCCAAGCAAGTAAGCTTATATTGTTTATTGGCAATCATGAATGTAGCAGTATACATGTGAACAAGCAGCACTGTCAGTCACAGAGTTGAACAATACATACAAGAAAAAGAAATAGCCATCTGTTTAATAAAATTACCAGCTGAAATTGAGCAACTCCATGTCTCTTGGCTCGTTCAGCCTACCACTTATAGTACGCAGAATGAAGCGTCAGACAACGATAGTATTTACTATGGGTGACCCTTGCAAAGTACTTACGTACAGTGCTGCCCGTCATCTTTCTCACTACACATGCGTGTTTGATGATTTGAGCGGTAATAAACAAACAGCATCAAAACTGCTCGCAAAAGATGCAGGGCCAGTAAGATTAGCCTGAGCCCCAATGTACTAGTTTGACAACACATTGGCAAGAGACAGACGGCGTTGAAAAAAAAGTAAAACCACACTGCAGTGTAATGCTAGATGTTCCTGTACATAACGTGTTCTCGTTATTGTGCTCAATATCCCTGTGTTCGTGCCTGCGCGCCAATCTTTTTACAATGAATTCCGACCATTTAGCTCAACTTTCAGCTAAGCTCGTGTATTCTGGGAAAACACCATTTACGGGATCACGTTGAAAAGGGAACTTCGTTTATGTTTCAAAAGAGGTTGCAGTGACGAACACTTTAAATGAATAACTATTGGCAAATAAGGAAAGCCTTAGCCTGAATCCAACATTTCAGCAAGTGAACATTCCTGTGAAGGTTGTCACGGAAGACAAGTTTAGAGAATTGAGCTACCCTTGCTCGCCCACTGTTTATCAGCTGACGCATGTGATAGCGGATGCCTGTGTGTGTTCCTGAAAGCACACATTTGTAAAAAGAAAAAAGAATGATGTACCAGTGGACAGCACCGACAATACACTGCACATGACGTGTGTGCACACAATAGAGACATTTGGAACAGTAGTATACTAGACACCTAGGAAGTGCTGGAAGTCATAGTAGCAATGTTGGAAAAATAGGCAGTGAGTAATCATTTCTGTCAAATTTGTATAATTAGCTTCTTGTTTAATTGTTATGCTTCGCACTGAAAAATAAATAAATGAGTCAGTTTTTTCTGGTGCCAATGGTGCATAGTCGTGAAAGACACTGCTTAAACGATGGACGATTGCAGAAGCTGAATTTACATTTTCGTTCTTCACTACCTCCCAACTGTCTGCCTCACTCTTAACATGGGTGTCGCACAAAGCTAGCCTTTTTTGGATACAAAGCTCACAACAATATCAAAGAAATGGCAGTTATTACACATTCAAATTTTTAACATGCACAAAAACTGGCCAACTATAATGAACTCTGATTATATCTACTGAGTGCACTCATTTATTGTTCTGTTAAAAATAAACATACTTTTAAAAACTCAGTGTCACGTGTCAGGTCTGTTATCTAGAACAAATATTATTTGCTACTTGTCTGTGGTTCGACTTCACATACAAAACAAATTGCTCCCACAAATGCAACAGTGCTGTACCCTCTTTTCTGGACGTGTCTGTTTACATATCATCCCATTAATGTATTGGCAAAGTTAATTGAACGAAGCTAAAAGCTAATTTTTCAAATGCTTTACAAATTTCACAGCCTGTTTCAAACCCAAAATGTCCTTATATGCTTTCATTCTCTTACTCCCATTATCAAATGTTATTTATTTCAGAGTAGTGACGTGGCAACTATACTCCAGGAGACCACTACATGAAATGCTTCGTTTAATGAAGGGAAGAGTGTTTGCGCACATTTTCCTATTATAGAACCTTCACAATATCACTCCCTACACACAAGCGGTACACATGACTTTTTGTTTCAGCACAACTGTAGCTTTCCCTGCCATTGTTTTGCAAGTCTTCATGATTACAGCAATCTATACTCAGTGTGAAAAAAATTACGCCATATCCACGAAGTGAATGATGACTGAGGAGCTGGCTCAGAGAAGATCGGGAAAACCCGTGACTCTTCCGTACAAGTCCTCTACCATCATATGAAGACGTGACACACATTGTTATATATACATATATGCACAATGTTTTATTAATTTACAATTTTGATGAGCTATATACATAATTTACAATTACATCATTGATGAAGTATATATACAAAAAATATCTAAGAGCGTCTGATTCTCCATTGTCGACACTTGTTGACGCAACGCTCCTAATGTTCTTTCAATTTTAAAACTGCCCTCGAGACGCGCACGACAAAGTAGCCCTAAAAATAGCTGTCCGACGCTCGCCTGGTTGTTGACCGCCCGCGTTCCCCGCTCGCCCAGTGAGAGTTAACGGCCAAGCTAGTGGGAAGACATGACGCGCGTAGCGTTCCTCTTCACATTCCACGACGCTTTGAATGGATGGATGCAGGTTACGGCGCGGGACTTCACCCCAGCTTAAGAACCTGGCGAGCCAGCTTCTAAAAGAAGTGCTGCTAAATATGCACTACTACTGGCCCATTTGCTACTAAGTTATATGTGATACTCTATGCAAAGTTTGACACGTAGGTTAAAGTACAGTATGTGTACCCCATCACATTCACTATCCAAGAAATTTGAAGCCAGCACATTTCCTCTAAACTGAGTAATTCGTGAAGCAAGAAACAATAATTTGTGCACCCAATTTTGTACTGCTTCAACATACTGTACACTATCACTGCTTTTAAGTATAAGGCTTTCATTTGTCCGCCTGGTAAACTTTGGTGGCGCATAGGGTTGTCACTATGGCAACTCTTGAGCTTCTTACAACTTGGTGTGAGTAACTTGGAAACCAATTATCTCTTTTTGTCCAGTTTTCTGAGAAAAAAAAATTGAGTCATGAAAAAGAGCAAGAAAGAAATGATGAAAGCAAAATTGGTTCAATAAATAAAGTGTCCATAATCATACTTTGTGAGGATTTTGGACCATGAGTTCACTTACAGTAATGACACATCCTCTGCTAACTTGAGGTAGGTTCAGAGATAATGCATCCAAGCGTGTGCTGATATGAGCAGTTTCTTGGAGGCTGTGGTTGGGTTGGAAGAAAGAAAACAGTCATGATTACTATGGTAGAAGCGTGAGTGGATTTGTGATTCATGTCTGAGAAGAATGTATATGAGAACACTGCATGAGAAAAATAGCGTGCACATGACATTGCTTGTTTGTAAATTTGTTTTGGTGGTGACCTTCAGTGGAGTGTCTGACCAAGCCTCAATTAGAGGATACTAAGCTAGTTAATTGCCCAACTCTATAAACTATATGGTATGTGCAAATGTAGTATGTATGATTGTAAACTTACAAAATGTACAAATGCGTATACATACTGTAAGTTCACTTCACTCTACCATGCATTGAATTTATAAGCATTTATCATAGCGGAATCATTTGTGCAGAAATAGGTAAAACTTATGCTGTGATCTGTGTAACAAAGTTTAGCAGTAAAGATATGTTCTGCAAAAGTGAGAACGAGGTAAATAATCTTAGAAAATGTCATTGGAATCCATAAGCTGTGCATCTCACCAGCTCGACAAGTTGCAAAACCTTATGAAATGACAAAAACTGTAGTACTACATGAAAAAAAAAAAAAAAAAACGCTGAAATGCAAAGCAGTGAATTTTCACTCACCGGTGCACACGCCCACATGGTGCATGGTTATTCCGTTTTTTGTAGGTAGTCTCCGAGCTCTTTACCGGCATTGAATTTTCACGCTGGAAGCTGTACAGCCCAACGTTTATAAAGTATCTATAAACGTTGGTGCAGCCGGTGAAGCACCGCAGCTGACATAATTCACATGCTTTAGACACGTTTGCTTTAAGGCAGCGGCATGTAAAGTTTGGCGCACAAATTTGCATTGCTATATCAAAATTGATTTAAAACGGAGCAGCGTAATGCCGATCAAAGAAAACAACCGCGGTACAATTTGAATGAAATAAGCGACCGAAACGCAATCGATGCCAATAGGCTGCTGCTTTTCAAGCATCAGTGTAATCTCAATACTGGGCCTCAAACAATCAAGCTCTCGTATTATTATAGCACTAACACAAAAACCAATCCCTACTAGATTTATGAAAAATGACACGGTAACTAAGCTTCCAACAATCTTCTGATACATTCTGAAATAAGATTTTTGGCCGCATTGAGCTCCCCTAACACGGTCAGTGCGAAGTAACTTATCCGACCACTAAAAGAGGAGTCAGTAGTTCCACTATACGTGCATCTCGATGGAACTTGCCGCGGTTAATTGTTTCGCCCTCTGCGGCGATAGACCTCTCCCTGTTTGCAAACAGTGTGACGTCACTGGGAGTGTCCTGCCCCCAAGTCTCACCCTCGGAGCAGGCGCTGGTTGGCAAGAAAGTTCCGCCGGCGGGATCTCTCTGCATAGCAGCGCTTCGTGTGTCTGTGTTACTTCGATAGAAGTTTCTGCAAATTGCTATTTTCTGAACTCGCAGCAGTTAAAAGGAAGAGTCACTGCCTATAATGAACGATTCTGTTAGGTCAACATATGATTTGCTCGTCGTGGATGACAGCCATAAAAAAATGTTGTGCTCTTCGAAAGCTAACGTTGTACATTTTCACGATGAATGGTGTTTGGAGAAATGTTAGCATGGCATGGATGTGAACGTACTCAATTTTCGTCGCGAAATCTGCACTGCAGTTTCAAATGATGTACAGCATTGGTGGCAATATAGTTTTGAGCTACTGTGCGCGAGGTCACAGATTAGATTCTCTCTCACGGCGCAACATTCTGATCAGAGATGAATGAAGCAAAACAACGAAGAAGAAAACACTCGTTGGCGAGTGTTGGCTTGAGGTTAAAAAATGCCCGTGAAAATTAAAGCGACGTTTTCCCCTACGGCGTTCCACATAATCCACTGAGCGGTTTTGCGATGTTAAAGAAAATAATTTAATTATATAAATAATCTCTTGCGCGGTTACTTCGCTGTATCTGATGCCTACAACCTGTTTCCATACTTACTCCTCTCCTTTAGACTTGATACACAAACTCAGAATGTGCACTGTCACTTCATAAAGATCGAGCCGTAAAGGTAACAAGAATATGATAAACAAGAACCCCCACTGTTTCCATTAAGACGTACTACATCTCCAATAAAAGGCGATACGCGTATGGTACTGCGTATTTGCCACGGTAAACCGTACATGCATGTTCGGCAATGCTAAAACACGCTGGTAGCTCATGCGTAGTCTCACCTTTCAGCCCGGACATCACGCACGTTTTTTTTTGGGGGGGGGGGGGGCACGCAGCACAAACACTGAGATGTAGGCATGCGCAGATCGCGTCAAATAAAGTGTCCAATCCTGACGTTCCGTCGACAACCGGTCACTGCAACTGACCCTGTTAGACAGAACGCGTGCCAATGTTTTCGCAAACAAGATTCATCGTTATTCACGCACCACACACAATATTGTCAGTTTCAACGTCCGCAAAGGTGAGCTGATATCGTCGCTGCCTTCAACGCACATTACACGCCACAGTAAACGCGGCACATTTTCGAAGACGATCCCGCTGTTCCTCGCACAGACCACCACGTGGGTTCACTTCTCCAAGTTAAACAGGCAGCAGCGTGGCAAATTTTTCGTCACGCAGTCCACGACACATTTATATGTTCTCTGACACTTACCACAACTAATCTTGAAATCGAAAGATAAAGCAAAAGGTTCAAAAGAAAAAAAAGTGTGCGCCAAACATCGTGCGACTGTACCACGCTGAGCTGTCAGCGGGAGTGATTTGCCAACTGCAGCCGTTTCACGTGCGCCGGTGACATCACGCGGTGACGTAGATGCCGCGGTGTGACGTACCCCGGGAGAGGTCTATAGGCAAATGGTGGAACCTGAGACTTTCCAGGGCCTGTAGCGCCTATGGGTCCCGTTCCTTCATCAACGTCCGTCTGGTTGTGAGCTTACAAGGCAATACAGCATGTTGCAATTAGTGTACAAGCATGCATAATCAGGTTTCATAATGCCAACCAAGATAATATACAGGCTTCATAATGCCAACCAAGCAAATATAGGTATGTCTCCTACACAGGTGTGACTTGCGTACTGTGGGGATCGAGAGCGTCCTCCTACCTGGCGCCTCGTTCCCCAGCCGCCGCGCGCGTGCCGGCCGCGTAGCCCGGGCGCACTTAGGCACCGGCAATCGCCAAGATGGCGGCCAGGGCGCCTCTTTGTCTGGGCGAGCCAAGCATCGGCTCCGTCCCGCGCTGGCATGTCCGGACACGCTACGCTGGCGCGCTGCGCGGGACTACGTCACAACGCAGCGCCATTCCCCATTGGGCCGCTGGTGACATCCTCCTCTCCTACGAGCTAAGATGCGCCCGACGATTCGCTCGTGGTGGCAGATGCTCTCAGGCCTTGATGAGAGGTTGACGCGCTGCTGAGCAGGCGGCTTCTCGTTCGTGCGTTCGACTTCGGCCCTCGTGCGTGAGTCGTCGCGCCGTAGGCAAGTGTACTTGCTCGGTCTTGCGGAGTTCCCTATACGGCCTGCAAGCCCGTGAGTGTCGCACTGTGCTGCATCTTGGGTTAATAAACCCGTTGTTGTTGTTACCCTGCCTCGTGCGTGGTTTCTGCGCCGTGTCGGAGAAAACGACGAACCCGGCCGCAGCGTCGTCGCACGCAGCGGCAGTGGAGAACGTCGCGCCCCGACACGGTCGCGCTCGTAGGTAAGCCTAGTGCAAACCTATCTCCACAGTACCAATTTTTCTTTTTTCTTCGAAAGTCATGAAAAGTAGGGGGTGCATTTTATACAAAGATGCGCATACCCCAGAAAACAAGGTAAATTCATTGGTTTGTTGCTTCATTTGCCTCAGACGCGCATGAAATTATGCTTTAGAATGCTGAACGCCAATACATTCACAGGAAAGCACCAGTAGTTTTAATCTGCTTGGTCCAAGTAGAAAAAAAAAGTTGTTAAAAAGTGTGCTGGGCACACTTGGCAACAGGCCAAAATACACTGCATTGCACATTGAGTAAACATACGTATCTCTAAAAGCAATTCTCAAATATAGCATTACATGCTTTCCTATCAGTAGATTGGCTGTTGGAGTAGTAAAAGGAGACATTTACTTCCTAGTGCTACCACAATATTTCAGCCCTTTCTGCAAAAAAATACAAGTCATTTCATTGTGAATGACGTCTAAGCAAAACAAAATTTTGAAGCACAGCTCTAATATATACAAATTCATGTTCTTTATGGACATTATTATGTAGTCTACAGTACTACTGTATTGAAGTTTCACTCAACAGGAATGAATATTATTTCACTAACTCACTGCTTTTACTCCAATCTATGATTCTACAAGATTTCTTGAACAATGTTTCACAGCATCAGCTAGTGTGTAGATTTGTAGTTAAAATTTTGTTTTTGGTCCCTGGTGTTGAAACGTGCTACGGACAGAGGCAGTATCACAGATCACCAATGAAACAGGCAACACATGCTCTATGGTGTTGCACTTAGCATGGGGGCATGGGTTCGATATCCAACCAAGGCGGTCACATTTTGCTGGGGGCAACATGCAAAAGTACTCATGTACTTAGAATTAGGTATGCATTAAAGAACCCCAGGTGGTAAAAATTAGAGCAAAGTCCCCCACAACGGTATGCCTCATAACCATATTGCAGTTCTGGAACGCAAAACCCCAGCATTTTCCTTTTTAAATGCTTACTTATCATGTCCAATCCAACAGCAACATTTTCATTGATCCAGTCAAACCACTGGTTCAAGATGCTCAACTCGAGAGACGTCATATGGCCACTGCAATTCCAAAAGCAAAAGCAAACAGTGTAAGCATGCGATATCTTGTACTATATGTAGTTTAAGTTTCAGCACCCATCTCATGTCTTTTTCACTGCTATGTACAGCCATGGCCAATCAATCATATGCCATCTGGAGTGACTTGCCATGTCACATGAAGCAAAATCGGGAAATGCTAGCCACTGGAATTTACACTTGCCAGCACTGTTTATTCTTTCTTTTTTAATATAAGGCCCTATTTGTACACCAGTTATGGGAGCAAAATGTTAATTCCCTGCACGTATGCTATTAAATTTTTTTTTTGTAGACACGGTATGAACACTGAACGTTGGTCATCTGCAGAATGACTAATTATGATTTAATTAGAATAATGCTTGCAGCATTGCATTTATTACATATTCTAGTATCCAGCTATCCAATTATTCTTGCTTACTGCTGTGCAGTTTTTTCTCTACTGTCTTTAGAAACAATGGGGTGGCTGCTTAGCCTACCTCCTGAGATAATTGACCTACAACAAAAAACTGCACGTTTGAAATCCGCAATTGTATATATATTTTCATTAAGTTTTGAAAAAAATGAAGAAAATACTTATGTAACACATATCCCCCCCCCCATGCCTTAACATAAAGTATTTATTCATCAAGGAAGAGAAATTTACTTTCTAGTAGAGCTGTGCGAATAGCAAAATTTTCGGTGCGAAGCGAATTCGAATATTGAAATGTGAGTGCAAATTGAATCGAATAGTTTTCGAATATTTATGGAATATTTCTCGAATATTTTTCTAATACTTTGAAGCGAAATTGCAGAAAAAAAAAGTTGGAGAGGATTCCTAAGCATATTCTTATGAGATAGCAACATGAAAGTGTTTCTTTTCGCTAGGTTGATGAAGCGCTGGCGGAGTGGTGTTTCATAGTTGTCTTATCAAGAATGAGGCAATGTAGAGGCCGAATTGTATTTATGTACGTGATTTGGTGCAACCAAAGTGTTTCCGACAACACTTTACACGTGATAGGCAAAGATGCCATTTCCTCAGCCTTTCATCCTCTTTCAACTCGTGTCCGGAGTTCCAAATCTGCCTTGTAGAAGTCAATATATAAGAACATTTGAAATTTTGGAGGCTAAAAAGCTTTGGCGCCCGATTTTTCGGACTTCCTGCCCAAAACTTAGGTTCAAAACAGCATTAATTGGGCCCCCACCTCTGCCACATCTTTCATATCCATGTTGGAACCAGCGTTTTCTTGAGTTAATACATTTGCGACCGTAGCGGAGTTTGAAAGGCAGCTTTACCGCAATACGGGGGTGTGATAAGATGAAGCATACTGAAAATGCAGGGACCACTTCCAATCGCATGTTGACCGTCTACTGGCTAAGTTCTACCGTAACGGCGCTTGAAAGGCAGCTTTGCCGCAATACGAGGGTGTAATGAGGTGAAGCATATTGAAAATCTGAAGGGGTCACTTTCAGGCGGAAGTTCACTGTATTTGTCTTTGAGAAGTTCGAATTGTTCGAATAGTAAAATTCCAGTGTGAATCAAATCGAATAGCAAACACTATTCGAAAAATATTCGAAATTTCCAATATTTGCACACCCCTACTTTCTAGTTAAGAATGCTAGTAAGTATTCCCCAGATCTGTTAGCCTATGGCAATTATAGTGATTTGCAAAATTACAAAACAAAGTATGTAGTGAACATATACAATGCTGAACCAAAGGAACTCAAGCACAGACAAGCATCTAATCTTGAACTGATCTCTTGCCTTCACTAGCAGATTTAACGTTTTCTAATGCTGAAGGCATTCCTAATGTTGGCTTGCATGCCATACTTGCCTTTTCCTCCAGCGTGGGCTCTGTACTCTTTACTTTTCCCAAGATAGCATACACATCTCAACACTGCACTTTATCTAGCAGAAATTGAGTGTCTCAGAAAATCAGTTGCTCTAACAAAATCGCGCTTAGCACCCATATACAAGGAAGTGATTTACCTTGCTGCGCTAGCGTAATTTACGTGTTTTAATGCATGAAGAATTGAACACACCAATATCAATTCAGTACCCTCACTGACACAACCAGTAAAATTTTAATGACGTGTAATAGCTCACCTGCGATACAAGTTTTCAATAAAGACGTAACGTGCGCTCTGGAGCGATCGTTCCATAAGTTTTACTGGGGTCGGCACAGGTGCCAAGTGCAGCTGCATCATTGTCAGCTGAACATAGGTCTGGAATGCAAGACTCCAGCGCTTCGGCTCTTTGTACATCAGTTCCTGGACAAGAAAAGCAAACAATGGTTATTCTGCCTAATGATGCTCTCCCCCTTTCTTTCCAAGAAACAAATGATGCCAAAGTATATGTCAAACATGCTTTACTACCCCATGTACGTAGATGCGCGAGTGCAATTGCCCCGGCGAGAACGCTGACAGGGATGCAGATTTGTCTCACAGTGTCTGTAGAGGATAATCAAAGACGCAATTCTGAATGTCTCAATGTTGTTGAATCACCAGTCACCAATGAGGAGTACAAGGCTCTTCATCCCCTAAATCTGGTGAACTGTTTCGAGTGCTCCATTTGGCAATTCTCTGTACTAGATGGTGCGATAAGTCTGCGTTTTTTAAATTTTTCTTTTGCAGAACCTTGCTTGATGGAAGGAGGGTGTGAACTTAAATCACAAAACGAGTAGACTTAAAGAGTCACAGAGGGTGTACAAAGGCGGGGTAGGTCACCGAGTTATCTCATGAGTGGTAACGAAAGGGATAAATGTGAAATTATGCATGGAGGTTACTTATAGCAACACTTTTAGCAGTCAAAAATTTTTGTAGCAGATAGCTTCTAAAATTACCTGCAGAAGCCTACAATGAAATGACAGCACTATAATGCCCGAGACAAACACCAATCCTATAAGCTACCATTTGCACCACTGCAAATGTTAACTGACAGTATTTAATTCAAGGATAGCAATAGAAGCAAAATCATTGCACTCTGTTATAAGGAGATTTCAAAGACTGTAGACACAATTACACTTACAAAAACATTGATCCTTGCGTAATGGAAGTCTGTCTGGGGAAATACAGAAGAGCCAGCTCAATGCTGCAACAATTACAATCTCTGCTGAGTAAATAAATGCACAGGCAAGCAGTGATTGGTGGACAATGAGCGCACATGTACTTATTAAGAACAAGCTGTATGTTCATACCAGCAAATTGTGTCCTTGTATATCTCTCCATATGTTGACTGGTTCAATCAGTACCTGCACAAAATAATAACTCATGTAAAATATATATATATAGCGTAACATCTTGAGCAAGCGCCCCCCCTGCGGTGAAAGGTAATCGGACAAAATTTAGAGGGGGGGGGGGGCCCTTGCTCACTCGCGAACCAAAATTCAAGATGGCGGCGGAACAGTCTCTAAGAAGAATACACACTTGTGCTTCTAGTGAAATGCTTTATTGAATACGCATGCATTTACTGCTTTTACTGAACTGGAGGGAATCCTCATGTGCAATTTAACGCGTTATTACGAGGTGGGAAAGGCGTCCTTCAACTGTTCCGACAATTTCTGACAACTCAGAATGCAACCCTGAGGCATCACATTGTAAAAGTACTAAGAAATCGTACACATATTTAAAGATTCTCAGAACTTGTGTTCCTAGGAAGCGCTGCTGCAGGATTCTGTAGTGGACAACAGGTTGAAAAAAAAAAAAAAGACGGGAGGGGAGGGGGCTGAGGGGGGTGCTTGCTCGGTCATTGGCGCATATTCCAAATTTCCCACTGAAAAGGGAAAGGGCGCGATTGCTTGGGTTTTATACCCCTGTCACACAGGGCAACTTAAGTGCACTTTGAGCGAGTGCACTTACGCTCACAGAGTGTCACTTTGGCGGCGCGCTGCTACACGAGAAAGAGAAGTGTGCTTTGGAAATGATGGCAGTGGCAATTGGTGGTTCAGTAGCGCAACATATATTTGTTATTTTTGGCCATGCTCGCACTTTAATTGCTTATTATAGGCATGAACATAATTTACAATGAACTTTGGGCGTAAATGTAGTAAATATTGCAACCGCATACCGTCATTGGTCATCGCGAGCCGATACAAGATAGTATTATATCCAAGACGAATCGAAAACAAAAATGGCGGACTCCGGTGCAGAAGGGACGCGTAGTGGTGACTTTTGGAGCGTGTTTTGGCAGCAATCATTTGCTCCTCCCAAAGGCGTATAAGCGCCCGCGTCTCTGCGTCGGACCACGTTGTCTTCGCGGAAGTGTGTGTGTGTGTGTATATATATATATATATATATATATATATATATATATATATATATATATATATATACAGGACATTTAACATCGTCATGCATTTATTAGTCTCTACAGTTTGATAGACACCTTTGCACTAAAAAAAAAGTTATACTGAAAGTGTGAAGCTGTCGGATAGTTGAGCATATTTTTGGGGAATAGCGTGAAAAAAAGAGTGGTTGTTAGTGTGCCTTTCCTGTCCTATTTGCGCTGTTCCCCTACAATCACATTGAAAGATTTTACATAAACAGGGCATGAAAAAATTTTGACTTGCTCTCAAATGAACACAGCAGTCATTGAGAGAGCGCAGGCTACATCTAGTAAATACCCCACATGAATAAGTAGACACACCACATGTAATGGCAGCTACAAGCACCACAAGGCCTACAATTGGTTTTTTAAAGTACTGCTTTGAACTCACTCAGTGCCATCAAACTCCAAAGTTATGTACTCAATACGGGGATTTTGATCTATAATAAATACATATATTGTCATGTGGTTGTGATGGTGAACAACACAAAACTCAAGCCAGTAAAGAAAGGACTCTGCATTGGGCATACCTGTGCCCAAAAAAACAAGCAACATTCACAATGCAACAATAGTGGTGAGCACAGTCATCAATGACTTGACTTCTTTGCTGAAGATCTAGCATCTAATAAATTCTTTAAAAGCTAGCTTTTAAATTAATTTATCCAAGTTGGATTACAGATCAATTTATCAAAGTTGGTCAGAAAGTCAGTGCACAATACTAAGTCGGTCGAAATCTCATGACGCACATGTGGATTTTTTTTTTCTCAGCGAGTGTTAGCCGCAACGTTCTTAAAGGGGCCCTGCAACACTTTTCCAAGTAATCATCGAATGGCTCCATTAAAAGAGCTTATTGCCTCACGAAAATTCTTTAGAATCCATCAAGTACGAGTGGCAAGGATTTGTCACAATCTTCAAGCGCTATCTCTCTCCTTTCGTACCAGCGAGTGTGCTGAAAGCTACGCAGGGGGGGGGGGGATGACAAGGGGGCAAGAAGGTGCGTCTGTTTGTCAGCACGCGTCATGACCTTGAGCATTTTTCTTTTTTTTTTTTTCCTTCGAATGCGCGGCTTACCTTCAGTGTGATCGCAAGCGCGCACATGGCAGCATCCCGCGGTAACTATGCAGCTCACGATGCTCAAATCAGCCAATGGCCGTGGACTTTGGGTTTATGGCACGGTCATTTCTGTTTACGGCATCATTTGTCGAGAGAAGAGCGAGCAATTTCTAGCTGACTGAGAATTAATTGTAAATTCCAGGCTGCATGCTGCGCTACAATGTAAGGCTCACGTGTTTTCAGGAGCCTTGACTACCGATCGGCAGCATTTTCTGACCATGCTGAAAAAGTGTAGCAGGGCCCCTTAATTTAGGGCCCTTTGTTTTCAGGTAAAACCCAAATGTACCTAATAACTGCACTCCTAAAGCATTTCCTGAAAAATCAGGTTAAACTTGATTCTGCCAGAAAATATGCCTTGCTGAAAATGTGCTTGACAGCGAAAGGTAACAGACAGGCCTGTGTTCCAGGCAGTGCACTCCCTTTCTGTGGAAACAAAAACAGGCTGCCAACCCATTTAATCCGTGTGAAATGCAGAATGTAAATGCTGCTTTCCATGCGGCTCAAGGAAGACAGCCATAGAAAGGGAACAATGGGCACTATTGCACGGTGCATTTGAGAAATATCTTCTAAAAGAGGCTTTCATATCACCAGTGCTGATCTTGTACCATATTGGCATAGCTGTACGTGCTATCACCTTACTGGCCAACACTACTTTAACAAGTCCAAGTATGCCAAACCACAGCTGCAATAATAAACATTCTCCCAGTTGTGATGCGTGTGAAGACCGTGCAGGTCTACCGTTGACACAGACCTCCTGTGAATGCAAACGACTAAAAAAAGCTTTATTTGTAAAGCTTTACAGCAAGGTTTTTTTTTAATTAAAGCAGATTATGCTCTGTTAAATTAGTCTGCACTCTTTATAATGTTCTTTTTTTTGCATATAACCCAAGAAAATCCAAAATTCTATAGTAACTTCTGAAAAAGTCCAATTTCTCCCTGAATATAAAACATGATTTTACCCCTTAATTTATAAAAGAAAGAAAACCAAATAACAAAGGACCCTGTATTTATTACCCAGTATTGCCAAGATGCAATAGAAGTGGGGAGGACTTGTTGCCTTTTCCCCTGTATGCAAGAGCTGGGTTGAACGTATGAGTAAACTTGAGATTACTAGTGTAAAATTTATTGGAATGGTACACATTATAGGGAACATTACATTTTTCATGTTCATTGCTGTGAGTTGTTGAAGATTTGCTGTAAAAATCACTGCTGAACTTCCATTTGCTGATCGACATGCATATGCCTCATGCTACCTTTAGAAGCACGAACTTCTGACCCATACATACGTACATACTGACAACAGCATTCACAAAATGCTCATAGAATGGTACAGTGGTCAAAAGCCACACTGTGATCACCTTGCAGAAAGCTTTAGACAATGATATAATAGGTGAGAGAAGGTGAGAATGATGAAGGGCAAGGTACATTAGGACAGAAGGTGGCACCAAGGGACCAAGCTTTATCAGTTGTGCAATGCGAATATGTGCAGAATGAAAAAGGAATGAATGGTTTGCACATCACGTATCCAGACTTTAGTGACATATGGTCAATGTGTGGCTTGTGCTGCCAAGTGTGTGCAACAGCAATTTGTGACCAAAGCCATCACCTCCGATATTCCCGACATGCAGGAATGCTTTATAAACAAAGCATATGTTAAGAGGCCGCACTCCACCTAAGTGAAATAGTTGCCATAGAAGAAGGTATAACTGGCAGTACCTTGCACATTCGAGGAATTCTTCCCCAACACTGCGGCTGATTGTCAGCCATCTGATTAAGCAAGAGAAAAGGCAAAGGATAACCAAGTTTTGCATGAATACCCCATTATCGTGCACCCAAAGTGCGGTTTGATTACTGGTTGTGGCCTTATACTCAGAAGCAGAGCGCCGTCACCTGTGAGCCTAAGTGGCAGGCAATAAAATACTTCCTATAAATAGGAAATTGATTACGCTCAAAGCCAATTTATTAGTAAATGAAAAAAACAAAAAACAGAGTGAATGAATATTCATACTTCTCGATGACAGTGACAGCAAGCAACTTACCGTTGTGTCAACAAATTTTTTACAACCGTCAAGAAAAGTTGTCTTTCCAGAACCAATGTTTCCTTCTACTGCCACCTGCAAATCATATGGTAAGCTATTAAGAGTACATATAAAAGAAAGAAAAGCGGAGAGCTGCTTGACTTCAGCAAAAAGAAAAAAAAAATTATTTTGAAAAAAAAAACATTCAAACAACAACTATATGACCGTGAGCACTTCAAGGACTATTCATCACAATCATACATATGACAACAAGCATACTAGGTGGAATTTGAAGTGGTTCAAAGTGGTCCCACTTGCAGCCAAGTAGTTTTTAAAGCCGTCCCATTTGCTTCCATGTGGCCGTCAAGATACAGCACCACTTGGACCACAAATGGTCTCGCTTAATTTCAAGTGGCCATTAAAGGGACCGACAACTGATTTTTCTCGACCCAGTTTTTTACGGCGCGACAGGAAGCTCACCCTTCGTAGCATTTATAGCTGCAGTGGTTTATCCGAAAAGCACGTAGTTATTTTATAACCAGTATTTTTCGATCTGAAAGGCTCCAAACACGCATGGAGGCTTGCTTCAGCAACGCTGATAATTGATAGCGATGCCGATAGCCCTTGTGAAAGCTGTCGTTGTTCTGCTTTCGCAGGAGTTACTGTAACTATGCTTAACCACCTTTATTTTGAGCTTTCCAACCATTTTCAAAAATAGCAAGCTGTTACAATGAGATGTGTGGCTTTATACACCTTCCCGGTATTTGTACAGCGTTCTGTGCGCCTGCGCCTGTGTCATGGATGGCTTGTCCCGGCGTCCTTACTCTCTCTATACACGAGCTAAGCCAAGTAATCGAAAACGTAACTGTGCATATGCACGGCCGCACCAAGTAGCCGCGCATGTCATTTCTGAGAGAAAGTATAGGTAGCAAAACTATGTCGCTCCAAAATCTTAGCGACCTGGAAACTGCGTGTACGGTTGCATCAGCACGCTGAAAAGTTTCTCAAGATGCGCTGACGAGCATGGGATCACTACGTCACGCGAAGGCAGCGCCACTTTAATGCATACTACTAACGCAGGCATATGTGTACATTTTTATGGAGTAGTACCTTGTAATATAAAGAAACGAACAATATTTCAGTACTAACAAAAAAATCGTCGACCAAGTACAGTAATCAACGGTCACGTGGCCGTCTTCGTCGGATCGTTCATGTTTTTGCCGCCAGAGGCGCCACAGGTCATTTTTCGCGACTTTCGTTTAAGAAATAAAAATATAAATCCATCTCTCACGAAAAAAACAGGGTTGGTTTGAGTCAGTGCGACGGACAATCTTTACATCAGTGGAGTCAACTCATTTCATATTCTGGGCAGTTGTCGGTCCCTTTAGGATGGTACCACTTGGACCATACCCGGACCCACTTGCTTTCAAATGGCCTTTGATAGCGTTATGGTGCAGACCATGGAAGCACTTGGACTACAACGGGTTTTACTTGCTTTCAAGTAGCCATTCAGATAGTGCCACATTAATGATAATTGAGCGCACAAATAATATTCTATAGACAATGGCCAAAGGAAGCAAGAAACTGTTTGCAAAGTCCTACAGAGATTTTCTGCGATAAATGCTTAGAAATTAGTCTATGGTTGTGTCTTAGACACCAGGTTTGTGTGAACGATTCCGTTTGATTTAAATATGTGCCAGCACCGATGTAAAACTTCATATGGTGCTGCTAACATAGAAGTTACTAGGTTACCTTAAAAAAAAATTCTTCAACACGAAAATGTACTTACTTTCACTGTGCGGCCTTTTCTAGCTGCCTCAAGGAGAGAACTGTCACCCGCAACATCTGTTAGAGTGAAAGAAAGGCAGAGTAGGCCACTGTTCAGAACCGATTAAATGTACAGCATACAAAGGAATTTACACAATGAGATCAAATTACACATTCAGCTTGACTTGCAAGTCTAAAATAAATCTTCCTTTTCTTTTCTTTTTCTGGTTTGGGAGGGAAGAAAGGCATTTGTCGAATACACGGTGGTCGGTTGTGGTGCACGGCAACCTGAGGTTTAAACATTTATACCGGGATACCACGTGGATGATTTTCAAGGCCGAAGGCGACGCGAAGCTTGTATAATGTTCAATTCAATTCCTTCTTTATCTACCCATCACGCCGCTCGGGGTCATTGACGATCCTGTCAAGATAGCACACACCGCCGCAGAGAAGGACAAGTGCTTCCCAGTAAAGTTTAAACTGATAAACTTAACAATGTCCGAACAGTGACAATAATGCAAACCGTCCGACACAATGTCGTACTCGTGCACACGAGGTCCGAAAACGAAACTATATCAAACATCCTGAAAGAGCATAAAAATGAATTGTCAAAGCGTACACATTGTTACCACGGCTGTCTTCCTGTACACACCGAGTTGTCTTATCCTGTCTTGAGTATACCTTCTGCAACATACAACTCGCACAGCTAAACATAAATCACGCGTTTCAAATGCGCGGGCTGCAGCTGCAGATGTCGACTGCACAAGAACGTTGGGCTACACCACAGTACACCCGGTACGGCAGGCACACCTACACAAACTGCCACCAGTCGGAGATGACTGGGACCATTTTTTTGTCAAGCTAGCACGACTGTATTAACCGCGTGATTTTACACAGCACTCTTTTCTTTATAAAATTTTAAAGAAATGACACTTTCGCACGCATGAGATTCGCGTCGAGTAAGAGAGAAAAATACAGCAATGCCCCCTTTCGCTGCACGCCAAGCGCTGCAGAAGAGCGCGCGGTCGCGCTTAGCAGAACTACGCTGCTCATAGAGCTGATGAGCCGCGTGTTTAATAACGGTACGGGTAGAAAGTAAATGCTCCTGCTGCATAGTTGCTATGTTACACATGTGTACACGATCAGAAACTTTCGATCTCAGCTGGCTGCCGCGTTCGACACCGCATTTTGCAGAACATGCTCACCCAGGAAGTGAAGTGGTCTCGTAGCTTTACAAAGCTGTCGCAGTACTCGTGACACGAACATGAAAATTTTAATCCTTGTCTGCGCTCACAACATTACTAAAACTCGACGCAGACACGCTCTATTGCCATTACGGCTGTCCACGGCGTTATCATTACGGCGTAGCGGCATGGTAGTGGGCGCAGTCGCAACAGCAGACAACAGCTGTGTAACAACATGGACAGCAGTTCTTAGCCGTCTACTCGTAGCCGTAGGGGCCGTAGCCCGTAGCAGCCGTAACCGGCCGTAAGTCGTAAGACAATCCAAGATCGATTTTTTTTGTTGGCGTTGTGTGTCGCTGCGTCTGCATGCTCTCGCTCATGCGTGCGGTAGTAATGCGCATTCACATCGCATTTTCAACAAGTTGTTAAGAGACGGCGGAAAAAAAGTACTGAGTAAAGCAGTTTCTGCAATTTCAGTATGTCCACTTTTGACTTGACAAAGCCGGCCGATAGCTCTGAAAGTGAAGATGACGACTACGTTCCATCGGGTACGTGCTGCCGAGGTGGAGACTTTCATTCAAGATGCCGCGCAAACGTTCAGCTCCTAAGCGCGGTCTGTAGATCAGATACATTTTATGGGATCTTTGCAGGCAATCGGTGCTTCTTGCACTGCTTTGTGCTACTGTTCTTAGCGCTGCGGTGGGTTTCTGTCATTATGCTGTCGATTCTACATTCTGTTGTGTTGACCTGTGAAACCGAACGTCGTATAATACCACAACTTAAACATTAGTGTGCGTATTGATATCACGCGGCTTACTAGAGTGCCAGGTTGTTTGTTTACCTTTGCGTGTCGTAATTTGAATACTTTTCAGCCGAGGAGAGCGAAGGCGATGAGTCTGATGCCGAAAACGACGCCGGGAGTGACGCTGAGGCACCTGCTGGAAAAAAGCCGAAGGGAACAAAGAAAAAACAGTCGTCAAGGTGAGGATCGAGCCATATGAAAATAGTGGCTTCCGAATTCGCGGTGTTAACAAAAAACCCACTTAAAAATATTCATATTAGCCTAGTAACGCTCAAAAGGCGCTGTGACAGTAAAAAAGACACAGAAAGCTCCGCACTTACTGCGTCTATTCTACTGTCTTGTGAACCACTGTTCAGACACAACATCATGTAGCGCCCCTAAATCGCCATGAGGTCGAAATTTTGTTATGTAACGGCAATTGTATACAAGTCTACAGTGAATGTGAAGCCGCGAGAACTAGTGAACGACGTTGGGCCAGTTGGTGGTGCATTGTACAAAGTAAAAAAACGGTGCTTTACAACACAGACAAGATAGGTAGACACACAGTGCACACAGCACGTGGTGTCTACCTTTCTCGTCCTTGTCGTAAAGCGCTGTTTTTTCACTTCGTACGACGTAAGAACTTTTTGGGACGATGTTATAGCAGTAGAGTTGCAGTTTAATGAACAACAGCACTGCTGCCACTCATTTATCAACTTTCCTTGCTACTCTCGCACTGCGGCCACTCTTTCCTTGTCGGACGGAGCAATGCGGCGCCTGCGACTCGTATAAACAAAACCGAGCTGCGGGCGAATGCCGGGGGTTGGCACGTATATCAGCTGGCTTCGGCAGTGTTTATCTGGAAGCGCGCCTTCGGAAACGCGTGGTGGTGTTGGCCAGAACATCTCCATCAGCGCCTCGTACGACCGTGCAGTGGGTGCAAGCCAGTGCGGGGGACTCGGACAGTGACAGCAGCGAGCGTCTGCTCAACGAGCTCGGAGCTCAGATTTACGACTTGAAGTGGTCGCCACGAACTGTGACTCTGCCAAGCTAAATGACCCGACAACTGTGGTGTTGCAAATCTCGATGGCTGGAGGCATCTGAGCACTGTGCTCGAACCCTGGGAACGTGACCTTCGCTCGAGAGCGCCGTGCATGAACTTGTGAAGACCCCGTGCAGCAGTGTTTTTAACAGACCTGAAGGGAGGGTCTGGGAGAGACGGATTTCGGAACGCGCCGAGTGCGAATCGGAATAAACAAACTGCATTTACCCAGTCCAAGTCTCCTCTCATCAGCGACATACGAGAGCCGGCTTTCTCGGTTCACACCGGAGAAAGGGGCACCATGAACTTCATTCTCCTACTCACCATGTACTTCTCTAAATCTTGTGTAGACATAAGCACGTCATGTATGTGCTTTTCTTGTTTTAAAACACTGTCCGCTTTTGATCAGAATGACTCTGCACTTTTGGGTTGCCCACTGTTGCTGTGTTGTTGCTCTGGCTCTAGCTTCAAACATGCTGTGGCGGTACACCAGCCTTTGGTGTCATGGAACATCTCCCACACAAGAGGTGCCCAGAATACACTCTGCCGGCACAAGCTTATCGCCTGTCAGGACAGGCACGTAGCCAGGATTTTTTTTCGGGGGGGGCCCAAGGCCTAATTATTCGAAAGAAAGTCTTTTCATGGCAAAAAGAAAAAAAAAATGCCCGGGAACATATAAGGCTGGACGAATTTCGGGGGGGGACCCGGGCCCCCCCCTTGCCTACGTGCCTGTGTCAGGAGTCCATTCAGAGCTCCAGTGCGTCACCACCACTGGCCACAGGAACATCTGCTACAGTTTCTATTCCGGACAAAACAATGCCCACTATAATCATTGTCATCCTTTTAATTGAATTGAATTGAATTTATTGACATAAAACAATTAAGAAAAAATACAATATTTTGAGAAATGCATCTGAATTCCTAGCCATAGGCTAGTTGGGATTCATTCAAAAGTAATCATGAAAAGGCATGTCACTTATCAAAAAAGAAGTATACAAGCACAAATAATTTTACAATGTTATAACACTTGGAAAACTAATTATAACATTATGTATTTACAGAGATTAGCAACTGATCATACGTGTGAGCAGAAAAAAAAAAGAAGAAAGGAACAAGAATATGTAGAATAGTGTATAAGAAGAGCATATCAAACAGCAAAGCAATAAATGAACATACGAAAATAATTCATTGACATTAGGACACTTTGAAAACTAATTATGGCATATTATGTGTCTGGAGAGCACAACAATAACACATAAGGGCAAAAAGTAAATATGTTGTATTCATACATACACATATGTATAATTGTAATATATATAATTGTAATACATCAGTAAACGTGCAGCATGATTATACATAGTAGTGAATTCAATATGGCTGTTTCTAGCATTGATGTGTTGGGTGTCAATATGTTACTTAAGAAATATTTTTTCAGTTCAAAAGAGAAATTCTTATTCTGTTTCAGTTCTTGTGGAAGGTTATTCCACACAGCAACTCCATTAGCTGTAAGATTTCTGTTACCCATATACGTTTTTTTGTTTGCTGAATGAGATAGTTTCCTTTTACTTTGTTGCGGCTTTTGTAACTAGAACATATAAAATGTGATGAACGAACTGAATAGTTGGTGTTAATACTAGAATGGACCGTAAGTGCTGTTTTATAATTAATTAGCATGCTCAACGGCATGATATTTAGGCTTCGGAAGAGTGGTAGCGTATGTGCCGTGTAGCCTGAATTGGTTATAGAGCGGATTGCTTTTTTTGGAAGTTTTATTACTGGTTCTAGGTATGTGCAGTATGTGTGACCCTAGGTAACCACACAGCAGTTTAAGTGGCTATGAAATATGCTAAAGTATATTATTCATAAGTTCGGTATGTCAAATATGTTTCGGCATATGTACAGAAGAAAACAAGCATTACTGAGCGTTTTGCAGACTTTGTCGATATGAGGTTTCCAGTTGAAATTTTCATCAAGGGGAGAACGCCTAGGTATTTTATTGGATGTACTCATTCTAGCGCTGAATTGTTCAGTATAAGTGTGCATGAGTGTTCCTTGAGTGTTTTGCGCGGTGAAGTAAATGCAATGTACTTGGATTTCTGTGTATTTAAAGTTAGTTTTGTAGCGCTGTGAAACAGCACTTCTGAGTGTGCGCGAATGTGTGCTTCTGTGCGTTTTTTACCGTGCAAGGAAAAGTTTTTTACCACGCAAGGTAGGTCGTTGATATACAGGGAGAAAAATATTGGTCCAAGAACTGAACCTTGGGGTATACCTATTGTTGTTTCAAGAAACTCGGATTGGTGTATCAGCTAGCTGTGCTGTCTGTCTACGGTTTTCTAGATAATTTTTAAAGAACTCTAGGCACATTGTGCGAAAGCCATAGCATTCTAGTTTATTTAATAATATGCTGTGGTTGAAAGTATTGAAGGCTTTCTTTATATCAAGAAATATGCCTACAACTGTTCTCTTGTTAAGTAGAAATTGACAAGTTCAGAAAGAAGCCCACTATAATCATCATCATCCTTTGTCTATCCTATGTCTACTGCAGGGGAAAGGCCTCTCCCAATGATCTCCCATTTACCGTACCTTGTGCGAGTTGATTCCACTTTATTCCTGCGAACTTCTTGATTTCGTCACCCCACCTAATTCATTGCCACCCTCGGCTGCCTATCCCACCCTTTAGTATCCATTCCGCTGCTTTAATTGACTACCGGTTGTCTGTCCTACACATTACATGAGCCACCCAGGTCCTTTTCTCTTTTTTTTTTCACTTAATGTCAACTAAAATGTTAGCTACCCCGGTTTGCTTTCTGATCTAATCTCTCTTCTGATCTCATAGTATTGCGCTTTTAATTTTCTGTTCCATCGCACACTGCTTGGTATTTAACTTTTACAGCGGAGTTGTACATAACTAGGCTATTCGTAACTCCACAGACAGTTACCTACTCAGCAATTACCTACTCAACAGAAAACTATCATCATGAACGGCCTTTACCTTCAAATTAAAAAAAAAAAAAAAGTGACCATGGCCACCCAGACTGAGCTCAAACAGCTGCTGGCTAACTGGGCGAATTAACGATTGACGTGACTGTGACCCTGAGAGTAATATCAAATATCAACGTATCATGAACATGATACATTCATGAACAGTTACCTACAATAAAACCTGTAGCAGGTGTGCGCCACGGAAATTGGGCAAACCCCACTACTCACCACTGGTCCACTACTGGCCCTGCAAATCAAGGTGGAATTGCTTTAAAGGAGCTTACGCTAAAATAGAAAATGATAAATAAAGAAATGAAAAAGAATTGTCACAGCTTCACTGATCATCCACCTTCACAGAGTGGAATGGCTCATGAATTCCCTAAAGTTTCTTTGTTATCCTACAAGTTTCATCCACATATGTTAGAACTGGCCATATGCAATGATGGTACATTATGTTGCTTTAGAGACAGTGGTAAATTGCCTGCCATGATCTGGGAATGTCTGTCATATACGTTCCATCCCATCCTTACTCTTTGATGAATTTCCTTTTCATGCGTAAGCGCTGCTGTTAGTAATCGACCTAGGTGTACATATTCCTGCCCCCTGTAAGAATGCTGACACTTGGGCGATCAGCGGCAGCGAAACTGATGGAGGCACCAAGGTGTAGCCACAGCAACCACCCCTCTGTAGCAGATTTGCCATGTCACTGCCAGCTGCCTTTAAAAATGGGTCCTGGAATCCATCCTCTGCCAGGCAGGAAAATATTGCTATTCACAAGCAGAACTACCATCTGATGTATTCAGTGGAGATTTTTGATAATTTGCAGGACATTGAGTATACTATTGAAAAGTTCTTGCAACTACACAATGACTACACTACTGTACTAGGATGCTCGAAATAGGCACACTTTCTAATATGTATCAGTATGGTGTTCAAAAATGTTAATGGTTGGTTTATGGGGTCTCAAAGACCCAATCTACGACATATTCCTTGGTGGAGGGCACCAGATAATTTCAACCACCTGGGGTTCCTTAATGTGTACTGACATCACGCAATACCCGGGCCTGTAGCATTTCACCTCCACTGAAATTCGACCATCGTAGCAGAGATAAAACCAGCGTCCTACGGGTCGGTAGCCAAGTACCATGACCCGTTGTACAGACACGGCAGACTGAAAAATGTCAACAAAACCCTTCATAGCTTCTTAGAATTCAGTTTACTTTGCTGTTTACTATATTAACTTGTATATTTTTAACTTTTTTGTGGCATATATATGTCCTTTTTTCTTCTTGCAGGAAACGTAAGGGTGGAATTCATTTGGAGGGTGATGTTAGTCCAGCACACGACAGTCCTGATAAGGTAGACGATGTAGAGGAGCTAGTTTCTGCACTCACCCCGGAAGAAGAGAAGAAGAAAGCAGACGACCTGTGGTCTGATTTCTTGCGTGATGTTGAACCTATTCCTAGGAAACGCACTGTTCCTGCTGCAAGTGCAGTCTCTGTAAGTTGCTTGTCTTAACATTCAATGCCGAGTGTGAAACATTTTACTAAATATTTTATAGATTTTTATAAAGATACAAACTCAGGTTTTTCGTTTTGCAGTGGAAGCTGTTATAAGACCACGACACCCGATTTTGGTGGCATAATTGCCCGCTGCCACCACCAGTGTCCATAACCGCTATCACACACAATGAGAAAAGAATATCCAGGATGGAGTGATTTTGAACACAGGCCTCTCGTGGCAGTTGAGTATTGTGCCACAGAGCTATGCCAGTGCTTGAAACTGCTTCGCAAAAAAAAGCCCTATACACTTATCGTGTTGGGCGCAGAATCACATTAACAGACGTAATATTGCATGGTAGAAGAGTAAAACAACAACCAGCTGTCACACAATACAAATTGCATAACTAGTGGTTGGTTTAAAGCTTCCCACCCATTACAATGTGCTCAGCCATAATTTTTTGTTATCAGCCACAACATAACAAAGTGCACATAATGCCTTACAGATGTGTAGCGAGTACCTCGCTTATCCGCAGACTGATGAATAATGGCGTAGTGGGTACTTGCCTTTTTCGCAAAATTCTGATGATTTATGGCGTAGTTGGTACCTTGCAGCTGTACTTGTAATAGTCGCCCCAAGAGAGTTTACATTGAGCTCTAGAAAGGCCACTGCTCCAGCCTTCGCTGTGACTGTTCTGCATGTCTCGCGCAGGCCCGCCATTATTAGAAAACAGTTCCTGGGGCTACTTTTCTATGCCATTTGAATAATTATGGATTTCAAAATTTGCACAAAATAATTCCTGGCTGTCTGCCAGGTTGAGTGCACGCTAGTCCTTAAAAGCATGTGAGTGGTATTGGCGAGCAGGGTATCTCACTGACACGCAACGCATGTTGAGCATTACAAAATGTCTAATGGAGCCATGCAACAATCCTCCAATATAATAAATTGGGTTCTACATTTGAAGATTAAGCCACTACCGTCCATAGGAGCACTCCTAGTTAAAAAAAAAAGAAAAAAAAATAACAACTACAGAGCTCTGTACCCCAAGTACAGAGCTATGAGAACACTAAAAAAAAGTCACAGTTTCGCCGTAAGGGCGAAGCAATGAATGCGATAGCAAGAAAAGCGGCCCGTGATGGACGCGCTGTGACTACCGTGCGTCCATCACTACCTGGCAGCTACTAGACAGTTTTAATTTCACGTACGTAGGGACTTCTCATACGCAAACGTGAAAAGTACACGTACGTTACGTGCACGACATCTGAAACGCTTTTAGCTACACGCACGCGACGCGCGGTGAGAGCTACCACGTAGCTCGATCTGCTGAGAATCATGAACACTGCGGTAGTTTGTTCGAGTGCCCGCGCGAGCAGACAGCGGAAGGGCAAGGTTCTCGCTGCGCAAATAGAAGAAGCGAGAGAGCTGGCCGACGCCTTTAAGTGCGCCCGCGTGCTCCTAGCGCCATCTCGCTGGTAATGAAGAAACGCTTATGAGCGCCTCTGTCTCACAAAACCCTGTCCCACAAAAAACTTTAATTTCATTAAATGAAAATTACTTGTGCAAATGAATTGGTTTGCTAAACTCGTTCGAATGCGTTTCTGTCGTGAATGAGTGCCCTTGCTGAAGACGTGCCGTGAACAAACTGTATAATGAAAGGTAAATCATTTGTTACAGCATATGTTTTTATTTTCAAGTGCATTGTTTTATTTCTTGCCAAAGAGTTCAAATTATTCGTTCTGAAAAGTTCGAATATCCTCGTTCCTAGTGATGCTATCGAGAGCGCTGCCGGCCATGTCATGGCCTGTGCTCAGTAGTAGCCGTCAGTAAGAAGTGCAGCCTGCGTACACTGATGACGTCAATGCAGTCTGACAGACATTTGTTCAAAACAATTTTTACAAGCACTTGATATGCATACTAAAAATTGTGTTTGTTCATTCCAGTCTTCTCCAAATTGCGATTATCGCCTGCAAATGACATTGTCTCCTGCCGTGTAGCAGCGCACTGCACCTAATGTCATTTCATGTGTCGAGTGCCATTAGATGCAAGTGACATAAAAACTTTCCATGTGACAGGGGTGTAAGTTACTGCTGCAAGGCATTCTGTTGCCGAGCGCAAGGTTGCTCATTCAATTCATGGCTACAGCCAAGCAATCAATGAATGATGGGGTGAAATTTTCATCTGGGTAAAAAAACTTCTACTTCAGGGAATGTTTTTTATATGATATATTCAATAAAAGAGAATATAACGTTTACGTGAAGTGAGCGTTGCGTCTATTCTGGCATTTTATTAGCAGGAGCCTAGCAAACCATCTTCTTCAACCACAAGCCCGCAAGAAGTACCAGAGAAGAAAGTCAAGATTACTCAGATGCTGGAATTTGCTGGAGAGACTATCAAGTGAGCACTATAAGACTTTTATTTTATTCCTTGGCTTTTGAAGCTTGTTCATGTATGTTTGCATATTTAGGGCATGCATGTGTTGGACATCCGAGACTCACAAATCACAGGATGGCTTGGTAAAATAAAAATGGCTTTAATAAGTTGAAAAAAAGAAATGCTCACACAAAGGAACACACGTACTGAAGTTCGTCGCACGGGGGGACACACATAGCGTCCGTCGAACTCACACTCACGGTCTCTCGCGCTCACATACGCACAACCGCGCCGTCACACGAACGTGCACACTCTCAAGAGACAATCCCACCACCAGGCTAGTCTCAAGCCACACTGCTGATTATGGCGCACAGGATCGGTGGCGCTAGCTACCCGCTAATAAAAGTAGCTAACACTCGGCCGTCCTGAAACCTTAATGTCCTCGTTAAGGTGGTTGCAAAATAAAAAAAAACGATAGCAGTTTTATAGCACACAGTCGCGTAGTCTGGCAGGTACTACCCGTTGCCTGCGTGGGCGTCTAACTGCCAAGGGCTCGTCGCACTGATCCTGATCCGCTTGGTGCTCGGATTCTTCTTCGTCGTCTTCGTCATCGTCTTGGTGAGACGTTTTACTTGATGCCGACCACACCTTCAACTGCGAAACGTGCGCCGTCGTTGCGTACCTACTCCCAGTACCTTTGTTCAACTCTGCCACTCGGTATGTGTCGGCAGGCAACACTTCGGTTATCACTAGGGGGCCTCGGTACTTCGGTTGTGTTTTAGATGGGTTCCCAGTGTGTTGGGGTGCTGCCTTCAAAAACACCACTTCACCCACATCGTACATCCTTGCAGGGTAATGCCGGTTGTCCTATGCTTGTTTAATTCTTGCTTGTTCTTCCAGTAAGTGCTGTCGCGCAGTTTCTTGAAGCTCACTTGGGTCCTTCCAAGCGTTCTCATCATTCATGTGCGCGTCTTGCAGGGCTAACCCATAAAAAACGGGCTTGTAACCATGTAGCACTTCGTAAGGGGTCTTTCCCGTGCTCTTGCTCACAGCGTTGTTTAAACTGCACTCAACATACTTGAGGTTTGCATCCTAATCACGGTGCTCTGGGTTTTTCATTGCCGTAGCGATGACAGGCAACACAGTACGATTCACTCGTTCCACTTGTCTGTTAGCCTGAGGGTGGCGCGCCGAGTTCAGAACGTGTCGGACGCCTCATGTCGCACAGAACTCTTTGAAGGCTCTTGAGGTGAAGCAACTGCCTCGATCCGTAATGATGGTTTTAGGAAGGCCTCTCTCGAGGATGAACTCTTCGATTGCGCGCAATACATACTTTGTCGACGTATCTCGAGTAGGAAAGAGACGCACGAATTTCGTCAAATTGTCAACGATTACTAGAAGGTGCTGGTTTTGTTTTTTGCTTGGAACGAACGATGTGCACCGTTGCAAAGGGGCGCTTACCAGGCGGAATGGGGTTGAGGAGCCCTTCCTTTTTCCCACCAGGGACCTTGTTGAAGATGCATTCAAAGCACTGTCAGATGTGCTTTCGCACGTAGTTGCGCATCCGAGGGAACCAGAAAGTCTCCTCATCTTTGCCACAGTTCGGTCCACAGAAAAATGACCAAGCAGATCATGACATCGGATCACAACTGCTTTCCTCATGCACTTCGGTAGCACAAACTTCATTACCGTCTCTTTGTCAGAGTCGATGATCCGCATGAGTCGACCATCTTTGAGCACATAGTCCTTTGTTTTGTTCGTGTCTATTCGTATAAGTTCTCGTAACTCTTCGTCTCCTCTTTGAGTGGCACCTATCTGGTCTTACAGACTACAGGTCAGGCACACCTCAACGCGTCTCTCCAAAAGATCATCCGTGGTATCAGTCGGACACTCCACTGGTTCTTGACTCAAAGAGTAGACATGCTCCATCCGTGTACCCGGCCAATGCCTTGCTGTGAAGTCAAATTCCTGAATGAGGTCATACCATTGTGCAATCTGTGGTTTCTGTGTTCGCTGTGCATTCAAATAGATCAGGGCCTGGCAGTCTGTGACCACCGTGAAATGTATGCCCAAAAGTAGGAACCGCAGTCGATCAACACACCACACAATGGCCATCAGTTCCAATCTCGTGGAATGATATCTGCTTTCTGATTCAGTTGTCTTCTTGCTTACGCAGTACACAAGGTGCCAATTGTTACCCTTTTTCTGGAGCAACATGCCTGCTACCCTTTTGGAACAGGTGTCAGTGTGCAATTCGGTTTCTGCCTTTGGATCAAACAGCTGCAACACTGGCTTTGACGTAAGTTTTTCCTTCAGATCTTGGAAACTGCTCTCTGGTCCGACTTTCATTCAAATACTGCATCTTTCTTGGTTAGTCTTGTGAGTGGTTCAGCAACCAAGGCGTACTTGTGAATGAACTTCCTGAAGAATCCACTCAATCCGAGGAAACGCCTCACCTCATGCACATTCTTTGGCCTTGGGAACTACTGGATATTGCCTTTGTTTTGACCTAGCCTAGCTGTACTAGTCCTCCCAGCAGACGGAAACCCAGGAAGTCTACATGGTCGTTTGCAAATGAGCACTTGCTGAGTCTCAGTGTCAAACCCGCATCTCTAAATGCCTGCAGGACTTGACGCAATCGCACGACCATTTCACTCCAATCTTTTGCCGGTATGAGGATGTCGTCTAGGTAGCACCGCACGATTTCACCCCTTAGTGGTCCGAGCACTCGATTCATAAGCCGTTGGAACACGGCAGGCGCATTTGTAAGACCAAAAATCATTTTTTCGAATTGACCAGTTTCGTCTGGAGTGATGAACGCTGTTTTCTTCTTGGCTTCTTTTGTTAAGGGCACTTGCAAGTAGCCTTGAGCCAAATCTCCCGCGAGGCCTTCAAACTGATCTATGTTGGGAAGGGGATACTTCTCCTTCACGGTTTGCGTATTAAGCCTTCGGTAGTCGATAACAAGGCGCTTTTCCCCATTCTTTTTGTCCACTACGAGCACAGGGCTGGAATAATTGGAGTTCGTCTCGGTCACTATGCCGAGGTCCTTCCATTCCTTGACAATTCTTCGGATTGTTTCTCGCCCTTTGGCGTTTGTTCGATGTGGACGCAGTGCAACAGGGGTGCTACCCGGCACTTTTACAATGTCCATCATCAGCACACTTGTGCAGCCCACTTCTGCTGGGGTCATTGCAAAGCATTCTCGAAATTGGTTCAAAACACCCACGAGTTCTAAATACTGGGGCTCTGTCACAGAGGGTCCAACGTTCACGTCACAGCTTCATATCGGCTGTCGTTCAGTTGGCACACGCACCTCTTTCACCGCTTTCTTTCCCTGCTCCACATCATCCAAAATGGACCTTCGTGGAGAAAGCTGTAGTACCTCTACTGGTGTAGCTCGTCCAAGCGGTTGACTCTTTTGTATGAAGGCCTGTCCGTCACCCACTGGGTGCATAGGAACAGTAACTTCTCCGAGCGTCATGTCGAGCAGGACATCTTCACCGCAGTGTCTGTATACGACGGGAGTGGTGATCCTTTGCTCCGTGCACACTGTAATCCAGTTTACGGTGTCTCTCTGGAGTACGCAGTCCTCCTTGGCTCTCAATTGCAGTCTTTGGTGACTTTCATCAGGCTCCAGATGAGCAAACGGACGGTCACTACAATGCCAAAACCGCAAAGAACCTCCCATTCTTGCATACGTGATGTAAGGCAACTCTGTGAATGTCCTTCCAACCAATAAATCGACAGATTGAGCTTCATCTGGGACTACGAGGATGGGTATGTCCTTTGCCAAAACACCATCGATGCATAAATCGGCCTTGCATCTTCCAATGCTTTTTCCTGCAGGCACGGTGCTATTTCCAAAACCATACAGGGCTGTTGTCTTGGGAACGATTTCTAAGCCACATCGCGCTGCTGCGGAGGCACGCAGGAGACAGCCAGAACTGCCCGTGTCAATGAGCCCAACGACAGTGAACCTTCCATTCATAGTGACTTCCTTCAGCAACACGCTTGGGCTCTTGATTTCACATACTGGCTCAGTTACTGTGTTTGCTTCATTGCGCTGCAGTACCACCTTGCAGTGACGCTGTGTGTCGTCTGTTCCATTGCAGCGAAAACACTTCATCGGCCGTTTTAGTTGTGGACAGTCTCTCGCTATATGGTCGTACTGGCCACAGTTGTAGCACTTTCGTTCTCCCTTTTCATTAGACAGAGGGTGTCGCCTGTCCTTGGTACTTCCCTCGTCGACTGATTTTCTTGCATGCAACACACTGGCATTCTGAGCACGTGTTTCGTCGCTCGCCGCTATACGGTCACGTGTTGAACCGAAAGACTCTTGCCTTTCACGCTCAAACCTTTCGAACTCTTGAATGTTGTGCAAGATGTCATCGTCATCTTCATGACTTTTTCCAAGCAACATCGTGCTGAGTTGTTTCGAACGTAGTCCTGTGATTATCTGCTCACGGGTGTCCCAGAAATCCAAGTTCGCCTCCTTGCACAACCGCACCTTGCCGTGGAAATAGACCACTGAGCTTTCGTTGCGCTGTTGCACGCACTCGTCCATGTTGCGCCAGCGTTCCGCCGCGCGCGTCTGGCTCACAAAGGTCCGCTGAAAGCGCTCTTCAAAATCCCTCCAAGCTTTGATTTCGGACCTCCTCGAATGCAGCCGGTCTCTTGCCGGTCCGGTCAAACAGGACTTGGTGGTCTCAAGCATGAAAGACTCAGGCCAGCTGTGTAGCGTCACAGTTGTACGGAGATCTTCAATCCAATCCCTTGCTGAGGGTGCGTCCTCGCAACCGTCGAAGCTTGGTATGTTGTTGCTGAGGTCAGGCATTACCTGGAACGCAGCGATTCCACCGGCGTTCCCGCGGACACGGGCTGTGGCGTCACTCACGGAGCCAAGCGCTCGAGCAACGCCGTTAAGACGCGGTCCTTTTCTATAAGAGCATTCAACAGTTCGCGCACAGTAACACCATCACTTTGGCCGGCACCCACGGGAGAATCCATCTCACGCATAGTCTCACCAGTAACACCACTCTCGTTGTCGCTGCCGGCTTGGGCGTCTTCACTCCGAACGTCCTTGTTGTTCATGGTGCCGCTCAGTTCGTTAGGCCTTGTAATCCCACTTCTGAGATGTTGGAAATCCCCGCATCCAATCACTTGAAGCGGAAAATCAACAGCTCAGGCGCGAACTTGCAGAGCTTAAGGAAGCCCTAAATAGCATTAGAGAACAGTTCTCGCATCGCGATGAAGGCAAACTTCAAGCTTTAGGCCCCTTAGCTGGCAAACCCAAACGTAAAGCTCCCTACCCAGAAACAGTGTCCGAGACAGACAATGAGGATGAGATGGTGGAGTCGAGCGAGGATACAGCGACCGTTGCTGCTCCACCTGCCAGAAGCAAGGGCATAGGGAGGCTAGCTTCAATAGAAAAGACCCTAGGCCGCATGATGGCAATGCTCTCTGGGATGGAGACGAGGCTAACTCAACTAGAGAGACCCAAGGTCCAAGCCATAAGCAGACTCACGACGTCGACGGTACCAAAGCAGGCAAACCCGAACCCCGACGGTGGGGCTAAAGGGCAACTGGATAATCTTCAGTAGTCAAAATGGCGAACGCGGATAGCAAGAATCTGAAAATTTGGCAGTGGAATTGTGCAAGTTTCCAGAGGCGCAAGGCCCCATTGGGACAGCTTATCAGGTCTATTGCGGAGAAGCCGCAAGTCATATTGTTACAGGAAACGCTTTGTAGTGACGAAATTTCTTTCTCGGGGTACCGCTCAGTTGCGTACCGAGGAGGTAAGGGCCGAGGAATAGCTGTCTTAATCAGAAAGAACATCTCATTTGTTGAGCATGTGGTCCCCGCGTACAAGGCAGGCCTCGAGGCCCAGCTAATAGAGATCATACCCAGCAGAACAAGCAGTTGTAACATTTTCATTCTTAACGTCTACAGCTCACCATCGGATAGGAAAAGAGACTTTAAAACATTACTAGGCGCCGCGGCTCGGGCGGCAAGAAACACGCCTCTCGTTGCGGGTGACTTTAACGCCCCAAATACGGAATGGGGGTACGGTTACAAAAGCGCCAAAGGGACGAACTTGGCCTTCAACGCCGCGGAGCTCGGCTTAATACTTGTCACAGACCCTAGGTTGCCCACCAGGTCTGGTAACTCGGTCAGCCGAGATACGACCCCCGATCTCGCCTTCCTCCGAGGAATCGAGGGCACGTGGGACAACCTTCAGGAGGGGCTAGGCAGTGATCACTGCATACTTGAAATTCTGTTGCGTGTCAAACCCAGACCACCCGTGAGATATGAGTTTGTGGATTGGGACCTTTTTCGAAAAATCAGAGATGAAGCCGCACCGCCCAACGAGACGTACGCAGATCTCCTAAAGAATCTGCACGAGGCCGTTAAAGGAGCCACCAAAGAAATCACCACGGACCTGGAGGTTCCCAAAATGGACTCGAGACTCGCTCACCTCCTGGAGGCAAAACATGCCCTCTCGACCAAGTGGAAGACCCAGAAACATAACCGCAGACTCAGAGCGAAAATCGCGCTTCTTAACAAGGAGATTGAGTCCTACTCGGCCCAACTTGCCTGGCAGCAATGGGATGAGACGTGTACCGAAACGGACGGGCGTATGCGCAGGGGTGGCAAATGGAGCTTATTGAAAAGCCTTCTCGATGATAAACAGTCTAAGAGCGCCCTTAACCTCGCAACAGATAGGCTCATAAAGAAGGAAATCGCAGTCGGTCTCGCCGAAAGGGATTTAGCTAACGACTTAGTAAATACCTATCTCCCCCTCGTCAAAGATGGGGAACGATCGGTAGAGCGTGTAACCTACATGGGAGACCCCGCACCTGATTTAGACGAACCATTCACCGTGTCAGAGATCAGACATGTTCTCCTTCATCTAAATGGCAGGTCAGCTCCGGGACCCGATGGAGTCACAAACAAACTTCTCAGGAATCTAGATGATAGGGCAATTGAGATAGTCACGGCCAAAATCAATGAGGTATGGACAACTGGGCAGGTCCCAATAGAATGGCGTACTGCAAAAGTCGTACTCATACCTAAACCAGGCAAGCCCCCGCATATCGCCAACCTGCGGCCTATTTCCCTTACTTCATGCATCGGAAAGGTTGCGGAGCATGCGATACATAACAGGTTAACTGAACATATAGAAAATAAGGAGCCATTTAGACACAACCTCATTGGCTTTCGACGGGCGTTGTCCACACAGGACACTATGCTTCTGCTTAAGCGGTCAATTTTCGATAACACGACTCGGGACGTGAGGGGAATCCTCGCACTGGACCTATCCAAGGCCTTCGACAGGGTATCGCATAGACACATCCTGACTGAGATTTCCTCTCTTAACCTGGGCCAGCGTTTTCATGACTACACCCAATCTTTTCTCGCGGATCGCAAGGCACACCTCCGAATAGGCACGGTCTCAGAAGGGCCTTACGAACTAGGCAACTGCGGCACCCCACTGGGTTCCGTGCTCTCCCCACTCTTATTCAACATCGCCATGCACAAGCTCTCCACTCGCCTCGCTGCAATCCCGAACGTGGGACACGCCATTTGTGCGGACGATATCACGATCTGGGCACCGGGCGGATCGCTAGCCATGATCGAACATTCGTTGCAAAGCGCACTGGAGGCTACGGAGGACTTTCTTTCAAACACGGGCCTTGGAACTCTCCCCTGATAAATCAGAGCTACTGTTATACCGACCGTCTAGACAGGGGGCTCGAAACCTTGCGCCTCTGGAAACATTGCCGATAGAAATTCGAGTTAAGAATGGACAGCCCATACCGAGGAGGGACTCGGTAAAGATCCTAGGTCTCCTCATTGATGCCAGGGGCTGTAACTCGCAGGCCCTCAACAGGCTCACTGGACAGGCCAGTAATATACTAAGACTTGTATCCCGCGTTTTAAATCGAAGAGGTGGTCTCAAAGAGGACAATCTGCTCAGAGCTTACCAGGCATTCTTTCTCAGTAATGTCCTTTACATTGCGCCTTACCTTAATTGGGCTAAGGCGGAGAAGGCAAAACTTGACTCCCTCATCAGAACTGGTCTCAAGCGCGTGCTCAGCCTTCTGCATTTCACGAGCACCGAGAAGCTTCTGGAGCTAGGCCTCCACAATACCGCTGACGAGCTAATAGAAGCTCACACAGTGGCTCAGATAACGCGACTTTCATCCACTAAGCCAGGGATTAAGCTTTTAGCAGAAGCAGGTATTCAGCCTAGACATGAACAGGGGACGAAAGTTAGCTTGTCCCGGGAGAACAGAAATCGCATCATGGTTGACCCCGTCCCGCGAAACATCCACCCAGTGCACCATAAGGGTCGAAGATTCGCGAGAGCCAAGGCCATCCTTCAAAAGATCAATCAACAGAAACTAGAGGCCCTCTTTGTCGATGCTGCCAGGTATGACGGTGGAGATAAGTTTGCTATTTCGGTCGTTGACGCGGGAGGCAATATGCTTAATGCAGCCTCTGTTTATACTAAGACTGCCCACGTGGCGGAGGAAGCGGCGGTCGCTCTGGCTTTTCACAGCGCAAAGGCTCCTGCTGTTGTATTCTCGGACTCGCGCACGGCAGTTAGATCCTTCTCGAGCGCCCTCGTGTCTGAACAGGCGAACAATATTGTGAACAAAGCACTGCAACGAACGCGGGAGAACAGCGAAGGGGGGTACCACATCACGTGGTTCCCAGCTCATCTCGACGGCTTAGTTAACCCGCTCGGATGTAATCCTAACGAGCAGGCTCATCGGTTAGCGCGCGATTTCACGTACCGCGCTGCCACGGATAGCCAGGCTCGTAACGAGGTCGACATCCATAAAGATTCACTATGTACTTTTCATGAAATTATTTCCCACTACCGCCTGGCCAGGAAAAAATTTCCACTACCCCACCCAAAACTGAACAAGCCTCAGGCTACCACATTCAGACTTCTGCAAACCCGTACGTATCCCACTCCTCGGTCCCTTAATAGGATAGACCCCGACCACTTACAGTCGTGCACCAAATGCGGCGATAACTCATGCTCTTTCGACCACGTGCTCTGGCTGTGCCCAACCCTTACTGCCTCTCCACCCTTCTCGAAGGATCAATGGGAGGAATCCCTGAAGAGTAGTGATCTCCACACCCAACTCCAGGCTGTCCAGAGGGCCCACGACATCGCGACGGAACTTGGACTTCCAGTCCCAACGTGGGCGGAGCCACCAACTTGATCTGGGGGCCTCCGGCTCCCCAGATTCGAGTTCCTCAGGTCTCCAATAAAGTTCTTGTCATGTCATGTCACAAATCACAGGATGGCTTGGTAAAATAAAAATGGCTTTAATAAGTTGAAAAAAAGAAATGCTCACACAAAGGAACACACGTACTGAAGTTCATCGCACGGGGGGGGACACATAGCATCCATCGAACTCACACTCACGGTCTCTCACGCTCACATACGCACAACCGCGCCGTCACACGAACGCGCACACTCTCAAGAGACAATCCCACCACCAGGCTAGTCTCAAGCCACACCGCTGATTATGGCGCACAGGATCGGTGGCGCTAGCTACCCGCTAATAAGAATAGCTAACATATGGTATGTATGGCCAGTTAGCAATAATTTTTAACATTTCAACCACTTGGGAGTAACAGACGCTCCTGAAAGAGCTTGATTATTTGGTTGCAGTTTGACGGACTAAGGTGCAAAGTATAGAACATGCATATATGATAGTTCGCTGCGTGCATTTTTATTTTTATACCATAAATCATTATTTTTCTTGCTTATTTGGTTTTGTTACCATGCTGCTTTCTGGTCGTAATGCTGTCCTGCCGTTTATTGCCAGCAACTTGTTTCGCTAAGACCGTCCTTTTATTTACATTGCATCATCAGTGAGAGGTCGTAAGTAGGCTTGTGCGAATAGTAAATTTTAGGTTCGAAGCAAATTCGAATAGTATATATCACATATTATAAAGAAAAATGAGCATATTTGTCATGACCCAACCAACCTGCACAACGTTTTTTTTTAATTGTAACAAGGCATGTGCAAATGTCATTCTTTTTGTTTCATTTGAAAGGAAGTGGAAGCAACTTTGAATAGTAGCAGGATTTGGCTTTCGGTAGAATGCAAATAACCTTTAAAATATGTTGCGTTTTAAAATTTACTATAGACCAGAACACAGCGAATCCCATGCGCATCGCCATATTTGCATCGCGCGTCGCGCCATCTATCGCACACACGGCGAAACAACATGCGCGGGCTGCCACGCCAGCAGACGCTACACAGAGCAAACGTGAAACTCCCGAAACTCAGCCCGTCGGAGAGCGTGTTTCACGTCTTTTCTAGCCTGGACATTTTCGCTGATTTTATTGGAACATCAAGAACAACTTGCTAATGCAAGTCCACAATGTATACAGTAAGTGCTGAGTGGGCTGCGGAAGCAACCTCGTCAGATATGTACGCTGTTACATTTGTAAAAAAACGTTCTCGCTGTAGTACGCGTGAATCGTAATTGCAGTGCAGCTCGCGAAAGAGTGAAACGATGTTTTGTTGCCCCATATTACAAGTTGTGCACAAAGCTTTGTGAAAGCTCATTATTTCAGCATGCATCGCGTAATAATTAGAGCACGCTTTACGGGTAGTTTCGCGGAACGTAAGTTTTGTTTCACGAGCGCTCTTACAATAATGCGTCTTGCTAACAAAAGCGGGCTATCAGAGAGTATAACCTGCAGTATCGTTCAGCGATCCCTTTTGGAAGCTACCTGCGCGATTTTATTTTTGTAACGATGGTGCTTTACAAGCGAAACTGTGCTACTCTTAGTTAAGCCGGTTAGCTACGCCTGCGACGTAAAGGACACTGGCGCGAGTACTGCTTACTTACGTGCCAATATATGTATTATGTGCAGCTGAATGCCTCGTGTCCAGATAAATTTGGGGACATCAAACACTGAAATGAAAGCACGAAATTCTGGCCAGCTGTTGAGGAGCACCGTGCCATTTATTACCTTTTGAAGACGAAATCTCGAAGGCGTGGATGCCATCAAAAGCACTAAAGTTTAATACTACGGTAAAAATGGAAAAGCATGCTGATTGCTTGCGCATGAAAGCGCTACCTTGCACTAGATTCTCGTCAAAGGAAACGCTCAAATGTATGACGTGCACCCCCACACAAAGCTCGCGGCTGCCTTCAACCCAGCTGCGTGTCACGCAAATTAGGTTCGCAAAATGAAATAGGTGGGCATCACACCGCAGAATACACGCAGTTAGTGTACTTACTCGCGCATTTTCACTCGGCTCCTAGTTTTTTTTGCTTGAATCGCAGTAATCCACTCGTGGCGAAGCTGAAAACACCGCACCGGCATTATTTCCGTGGCACGTCGTAATCGTCGCAGACAACGCTAATATCCTCTTGTTGTGCTTCTTGTTTTGGCATCCAGAGACGACGCAGTAGTGCCCAGACGAGCTCTTATACGCTGAAGCGGCGTGAACGGGCACTTTTTCGCACTTTAAAGCCTCAGAACTGCAGCTTGCCCTGCTTACTTGGTGCAGCCCGCGCGCGCCTTGGCAGCCCCGTCAGCCCGGCGTCTGGGTGCGAGAGTATCCGCTCGGCTCGCCAGCAGCCTGGGTGCGAGACAGGCGTGCTCTGGTGTATACTTGGAGCATATAAGCCGGTATAACAAGCTTTTAAACTTAAAAAATGATGAATCGATGTGAGAGTAATATGTTAATTTAACCTTGAAGTGAGGCTTCGCAGCAGTGCGGATTTTTTCTGGAAAGTTGTATTCACGGTATAGCACCCCTCCACTGCAGTGAAACCACCTTTACAGGGGGGTTATAAGCAGACTAATATACACCTATTCATTCATTTCGAATGCTTCGAAATTTTCAGTAATTTAAATTCGAATCGAAGCGAATTTGAATACTGCATTATTCGTTCAAATATTCGAAGTGCTCGAATCGCACAAGCCTAGTCATAAGATTTTTGCTGTAAACGTTTGTGATACTCCACAAAAATATGTATGTGCATCTGAATTACCACTTTTGGTCTATAAATGAGCAAACACATGAACATTTAAAGGGGCCCTGCAACACTTTTCGAACATGGTGAGAAAACGCTGCCGTTCTGTAGTCGAGGCTCCTGTAAACATGTCTGCCAGCTATTATAGCACTGCATGCAGCAAGAAATTTATGGCACATTCAGTTGGTCGCTCCGGTCTTCTGACTCGCAGTCAGCAGATGCAAAGGTAGCCTGCAATCGGAGCGCGAGAGGCAGCGTACCAACTGAATGTATCGGCGATCTCAGAGCGGCTTAGGAGCAGCGCATCTGTAGCGCCACCGTGCAGCCAGCGTGGAAAGCCGCCGGGTAATGCACTCGTGCGCTGCATTGACAAATGGCGTCAACCATCCGAGCTGGTGTCGTCGTCCCAGCTGCTAGCTTCAAGTCATCATCTGTGAGCTGCTGTAGCAACAGTACTTACGTTTCCTCCGCCTTCAGTAGGCGCCTCCGTTTCGACATGGTGCGGTTATATCTTGGCAGATGTGAACTCATCACACAAATGCTCAAAAGCGCCACGAACACAGTCCAAGACAAGTGCACGAAGTATCACATGTCCGATGCTCTCTGCTTCCGAAAGCACTCTTGCGCTGTCACCCTGTCATCTGCCGGTAAGCACGGCAGCTAGTGTCACGTGACCCGCCCTCCTGGCCAGAGCGCGCCACGCTTTCACTTTGAAGTCAGGTTGACGCTCCGAAAGAACCAACCGAAGGTAGTTCGAGCGCTCGAATTCTACCAACCGAATGCACGACCACTTTTCAGAGTGCTCCAGAGCACTCAAAATTGCCCATCCGAATACGCCATTACAATTACTTTTTTAAGACAGCTATAAATTACTCACTGTTCTCTCTGCAAATTGCGTGGTAGACTGGCCCGTTTATGTCACAGGCGGAGAAACTCGGCCATTGGCTGATTAGTTACTGCATCCGTCATTGGTGGCCGCCACGAGTTGCTGCCACGTACCCGTTCTGCACTCTAGGTATAGTGCTAGAACTACATACCACAGAATTATTCTAGCATGCTCGTGATCATGCTGAAACTGAGCCAGTGGGTTCAAAGAAAAAAAAAAAGTGCTCAAGGTCGTGGCTATGTAGCTTCTTGCCCCTTTGCCATTCCCCCCTGTGTACCTTTCAGTGCGCTTGTTGGGATGAAAGGAGAAAGAATGTGCTTAAAATGTGCGACAAACTCCTGTTAGTCCACCCATACTTTACAGATTTAAAAGGTTTTTGGTGCATGATTCGTGAGGAAATAAACACAGATAGTGAGGTCATTCGATGATTACTCGCAAAAGTGCTGCAGGGCCCCTTTAATAATCAAGCCGACTTGGGCTATGCATTGCAAAAGGGTTTTGAAAATATATTATTGTAATCAAGCTTGCCCCTAGATAGAGCCTGTAATGACATTGACAGAGCGCAAGGCAAGTGCTTTATGTGAAAATAGAAGCATGGTGTCTTACTTTACAAAATACACCAATATATTTCTCAAGCTGTCTGCATGAGAGCTGCATTAAAGGGTGAGTGGTATCATCACTCGTAGGCCACATGTTATCACTATGGTGACCTACATTATGACATCCTCAGTACGATTGATAGCGCATTCTGTGTCCTGCATTTATCAAGCAGCTTCAAGAATCACAAATGGGATAGTGGCCTAGACTATTCTGTACTGTGATGCTTTGCAAGGCTTTGTAAAGCTGAAAAAATGCGGCATGATTTGTCGCCGCTAGCTTAAGTTAAAAAAAAAATTCCGCGGGTGTTACACTCTTAACACGAAAAGGTGAGAGCCTGGCTGCACTCGTCTCACATGAGTGCAGCCATGTGAGATGCGATTGGCCATGGGTCATGCTATGACCCATGGCCAATCGAGAATGACATAAATGTAAAGAAAAATAGAGGTGTGTTGATACTGCCACATGGCCCCTCAGGAAGCATGGGACTGAAATGTCCATCAGAGGCAGTAGGTATTAAGCTGTTTTTAAGGTTGTTACTTGTGTGCCCTCTGCTCACTTAGCATGTGTGTGTGTGCTTTCCATGGGCATCTCACTTTGACTGTCATGTTGCTATGGCACTGACGTTAAAACAGGCACTTCCATTCTTGCTGGCTGAAATATTCTAGCAGCTCGGTAATTACCAGTGAATGATTTCTATAGACTTCTTGTTACGGTTTGTTTCATGTTAAGCAAGTGTTCACATTGCATCGGCTGAACTTTATCTCGATAAACATCTGCGAAATTGATATCAGATTCGGAAGGTATGAAAAACCGAAAGGCTATTCCACCTGCATATTTTTTATAGACATTTTTTTTTTACTTTAACTATTCACCAGCTGCTTCATCATGCACTACTTTGTTAATGAAATGTGTAATACATTCCTATAAAGAAATGATTAAAGTTTGGGCGATAAATGGTCAGTAGGCAAAGGCAGTGCAAGACTTACTTTATTACTATATAGCTGTTTGGGATTGAAGACACTAGTGTTATTACTGCATTTTCTGTTGTGGCAATCATGCTGCACTCTTGTGCATGGTGTTTTAGTTTAGTGCTTGGAAAAGAATTGCATTTGTGGCATTTGCACTAAATGTTGACAGTTTAGGTGGTCTTTGTCATTTTAGGGTGGACAAGGAAGTTGCTGCCGATTCTAAGGAAGCACGCTTATTTGCTCAGAAGGAAGAGACTGAACAGACGAAGTCACCAGTGTTACCTGGGTATGTGGAGTGCAGTGTGTGCAGGCCTAAATTGTCTAAATCTTTAAACCACCATTGTTGTGGAAACTATGTCTTTGCTATGCTTGAAAGGAAAACCCAATGTAATTCAAAAGCAAATGTTTTAGCAGTTTGACTTTGATAGTGCCAGCATTGTATGCTTCAGTGTAGACCAAGTAACAAATATGCTCTTATTTCTTGGTAGAGCTTTTGTTATGTCCATTCAGTGATTTTGCCATGGCAGCTCTTGCTCTATGTGGATATGTGCAAATTCCATCATGTGAATTAATGATAAGGGTGGCTACAGTGTGTTCCCAGTAACATGTTCGCAGGCTTTAAATTCAACTGTTATTTATTGACGATATGTTGCTCTATTTAACAGTTTATAAATCTGAAAATTCAAACAAAGATTAAGATGTGTGGATGGATGATTTTTTATTAAGATAATTAGCATTAATGCGACAACATTTCCTCTTTGTTGCTGCTATTGAAAAGGAAATTAAAGAGAAAAACAATTTCTTGCACTAGTAGATTACCATTTCGCAACACCAAAAGCACCACTCTTGCACATGAGAACACATAAGAATTCATAGTAGTTTATTGTGGCAACTCAAAATATACTTGTGGAACTGTTTAAAAGCCTTTCTGACTTTAAGTCATCTTATCGTTGTATTTGATTTCTCCGTCCTGCAGTATTGGGCAAGTAAAGAGAACCGTAACAAACTAACATGCACAGTCGGGCTTCTCATTTTTCATGACTATATGGCTGTCAACAGTCGTAAAATAAACTGTGCTCGTGTTTAGCATTTAGGTGAGTCAGGCCCGAAAAATTATTCTGCAGCGCTCAGAATTAAGGGAAAAAAAAAGAAAGAAAGGGAGAGGTATATTACAATGTAAATGAGTGCATGTCTTTCTTTTTTTTTCTCAATTTCAGAAAAAGGAAGCCTATTGGTGTTGGAAATGTCTTGAATCAGCTCTTCAACAAGAAGCAGAAGATTAGCACACTGGTTGGTTCTGCTATTTGTTTGGTACTTTTCGAGCATTAACAAACTTTAATTAGCACTATTGCTGTGCTGCATTTCTTGCCCTCGGGTGCCTTGCTAAAAAACTGGCCGTATTTCGGTTTTACAGTACGTTTAACTGGTTCCTACTACTCTTAGACGTTGATTGTGACAATGCAGAGCCTACTTGTATCAAAACCAGAGTCAGTGTGCCTGAGCATAATTAGAATGATAGGATGGAATAAGTGAAAGCACGTCGGCGCTACTTATGTGGTGGACACAACTCCCACCAGAAAAGCCTGCAGCAGGTGCTACGGAATTCGTAAATGTTTCATTGGCCATGTGGCTGGAACTCTATTACCTTTCAGTTGCCAAGGGCTCAATTTCAAGCAGCTGAATGTCAAGCTTGCCATAAGAGCTCTGAGAAAACTACTCAATACCTACTAGTAAAATGCGCCCTTTAACTTTTTATCTCATTGTGCATGTAACTGATGCATCAAATGGCCAGCAAAAGCACCATTTGCATCATTATTATTGTCTTCCTAGTGAGACAAACCACCTGTTGTGGCAACACCCTCTGCTCACCTGTCAACTAATTATTGCCATCAGCGTTGCATTAAGATGCTTGGAAGACTCGGTGACAGTCTTAAATTTTGATTTCTTTACATATCTCATCAGCCTGGTGGTGGCCTGTATTTTGTAGACGATACGTGGCGAGCTGCAGCTTGTGAGGTCAAGTAATCCATATCATCATGGCACTTGTTTGCAGTAGGAAAAGCAAGCCACACAGCTTATGCTCCACGGAGCTTTGAAAATACAAGGCTACAATGATGAGTCCCTGTACTTTTCACAGCAGTGTAGAGCTTTTTGTGTCAGAGACACCTTACTGATTTCTTCGAAGAAATTTTAAATTGCAGTTCAGTAATGTTACCAGCAGGATGTTAACTAAATGATTTTTTTCATAATGGCACAGGAGAAGTCTAAGCTGGACTGGGACAACTATAAGAAGACTGAGGGCCTTGTGGAAGACCTCCAGAGTCACAACAGAGGCAAAGACGGGTAAGTAAAGTGCTTACGTCGGAGAGTTGCGGTGCTTCAGGCCCAGTTACTTTGCACTGGTATACATGTAATTGCACTGTTGGGACTGTCACACATTCACACATTTGGAACTGTTTATCACAAGGTGACAAGGTTCTGTTCCTGGCAGCCATGGCTGGATTTTACTTATGGAGAAATGCAAAAATGCTGATGTAATATAAGTAGAGCTGTGCGAATAGCAAAATTTTGGGTGCGAAGCGAATTCGAATACTATTGAAGTGTGAGTGCGAATCGAATCGAATGTTTTTCGAATATTTCTCGAATATTTCTAGAATATTTTTCTAATACTTCGAAGCGAAATTGCAGAAAAAAAAGTTAGCGAGAATTTCTAAGCATATTCTTATGAGATAGCAACATGAAAGTGTTTCTTTTCGCTAGGTTCAAGCGCAATGTAGAGGTCGAATTGTATTTATGTACGTGATTTGGTGCAACCAAAGTGTTGCCGACAACACTTTACACGTGATAGGCAAATATGCCATTTCCTCAGCCTCTCCTCCTCTTTCAACTTCTGTGGAAGCCCAACTGATGTGGCAGACAAGGGTGTGCTCCCTTCAAGTCTGGAGTTCCAAATCTGCCTCGTAGACATCAATATATAATAACATCTGAAATTTTAGATGTTAAAAAGCTTCGGCGTCCAATTTTTCGGACTTCCTGCCCAAATTTCAGGTCCAAAACAGCATTAATTGAGCCCCCACCTCTGCCACATCTTTCATCTCCATGCTGGAACCAGCGTTTTCTTGAGTTAATACAGTTGCGACCGTAGCGGAGCTTGAAAGGCAGCCCTTCCGCAATGCGGGGGTGTGATGAGGTGAAGCATATTAAAAATCTAGGGACCACTTTTAATCGGACGTTGTGTCTTGGCTATGTTCGACCGTAACGGAGTTTGAAAGGCAGCTTTGCCGCGATGCGGGGGTGTGATGAGGTGAAGCATATTGAAAAATCTAGGGACCACTTCTAAGCGGACGTTGACTCTCTCTTGGCTATGTTCGACCGTAACGGAGCTTGAAAGGCAGCTTTGCCGCAATGCGGGGGTGTAATGAGGTGAAGCATATTGAAAATTTGAAGGGGGCACTTTCAGTCGGACGTTGACTGTATTTGTTTTTGGGAAGCTCGAATAGTAAAATTTCACTGCGAATCGAATCGAATAGCAAACACTATTCGAAAAATATTCGAAATTTCGAATATTCGCACACCCCTAAATATAAGAGCTAAGCATACATGCAGAACCCCAGTGGGTTTGGTTTTGACCCTTCCTGCTGTGGCATCTATCGCGGGCTATGTGATGCTCGGGTCTCTTTTGTAGCCCATTAGTCAAGCTGGGATCCCACTGGTTATTGTCCCAGAGATAGCATAACTGATTAAAGATAGAAAAAGATAAAAGCTGGTTTCGTTATTGAATGTTTTGTTAGATGTAGAAACATTTGTCATTTTAAAGGGGGACACACCCTTTGAAAATTGAAAAATCACGAAAAACTCGATTTTTTAAAAACTATATTTGGGCTGTACGTATTACCTTTCCAGTGATTATGAACGCCCAATACATCGTAAAAGTATGTCATATCGGGTAATAACAAGCAGCGGTAGCTGCTACGCCTGCCAAACAGGCTCCGGAATAAGCCCAACTTCGAGCGAGCACCATTCCTGTGCCATTAAACCGATTGGCGCCATCTTGGTTTTGTTTTGTTTGTGAATTCCTGCGCATTTCTGTACCGTCCTCAGCGGTAGTGGTGGTGGGGCGGCTCATGGTTCGCTTATGGGGGGGGGGGCTCGCAGGAATTTTTGTGTTTCTCGCGTCTCGACGCGCAGCTGCGATTCGACTAAGTGAGCGCTCCTCGGATTAAGCTGTTGTTACAGCAGACAGACCTTGGTGCTGTGGTGCGTGCTCTTGATTTGTTACCAAGAAAAGTTTTAACAGCACTGGAAATGCACTTTATGAGATTTCATTTTCTTACTTTTTTTTTTTTCATGTGCCTTTGCTTTATTTCTAATTGGATGACTTAATCCTGATAGATTCAGTGGACTTGAGAGATGAACATTTTAAGTAGAATGTGCTACTCTGCCAGTAGCAAAGCAATAAGTCAGTTTTAATTAGGTGAGTAGATTACCAGGATTTCACTGTACCAGCGTTCTACAGCTGTAATGTGGATATATGAATGGTGGTTGGTTGATGACACTTTGTCAAAATGCCTTACCCTGGTTTCCTTGAGAGGTACAGTGGGCCTTGCATGTTACGCAAAGCTAGAGGACTTGCTATTCGCGCTGTACATCATTACAGTGGCTGCCAGTGCATTGGACTTTGACCTTTGACTCAGGGTTGTCTCTGAAAGATGACTCATGACAGAAAAATTTTATTCAAAATGACTGTTGTGACAACAGTTCTAGGAGTTTAAATTTGTGGGAGTCTTTCCTTAGTGAAATAGAATGTGCCACTCTGCTGATACTACCAATAAATCAGTTTTAATTTTAAACAATAAAATTATCAGGATTTTACTGTACTAGTGTTGTACAGTTGTAATGCAGATTTATAAATGGAGGTTGTTTCCAAATAACTTTCATAGCATGTGCAATGGAATCTTTATGTTGTAACTGCAGAATTTTTGTTGATGTATTTCAAGCCAAGGTTAAAGTGACTTTAGCCAGTGCCTCCTCTGTCTTTCTGTGCCTGGGCGAAGGAGAGGAGTGCAGTGGGGACGGGCCGTCGGTGTTAGTGCGGCCTTTAGCCACCAGGTGCCACTACCAGAGTAGACCTACCATCACGTCGTCGCTTGCGGAAATGAATGTCGTGGCTGCATTCGAAGCTGCTATATGGTTCAGTTTTCGGCTGTATTTGCATTGTTTAAAGTATAGTGAAAATTTGTAAACGGGAATCATGAAGCACTTGTTCTGGGCAACCAGCCCATTTCAAAAGCATGTGTTATTTATTTTTTTTATTTATTTATTTATTTATTTACCCTCAGGGTCCGAGGACATTACAGAGGGGAGTGGTTATATGTACAAAACAAAAGATCATTCCTATTTATACAATAATAATTAATATGGCTTTGCAAAACATACATACATTATTAATACAAACAATACAATAGGTAAACTAATAATGTTTCACAATAACATTTGAAGACCAAGTATTACAAGAAAACAGTGAATTGTAAAATAACGCCGTACACAGTGTAAAATCAAACATAGCAGTTACATAGCAGTTATGTAGTCACAGGCAAAGCACGCATGAACAATTCACTGTCTTTTATTTCAACCGTTAGCGCGGGAAGGCAATTCCACTCTTTTGATGTACGCGGTATGAATGAATTGAGAAATGCGTGAGTTCTACATGATGGAATTCCGACTTTATGTGTATGGTCTAGTCTATTGGAGACATACTGTGGAGGAGTAATTAGTTCACTATGCAAGTGTGGATGGTAGTAGAGCTTATGAAAAAGAACTAAACGATGCATTTTACGACGAGAGGCGAGGGAGGGTAAACTAAGATTACTCCTCATTGTTGTTATGCTGGCGTTGCGGCTATACTGAGAACAAATAAAACGAATGGAATTGTTTTGAATCATTTCGAGTGTGTGCGACAGATTTTCCTGTGAGGGGTCCCATACTGATGCGGCATATTCAAGTTTAGATCTAATTAGTGATTTGTATAAGAGAAGCTTTAAGGAAGAAGGGGATCTTGAAAAATTTCGACGAATGTACCCGAGCATACTATTTGCTTTATTTGTAATGTATGTGATGTGATCATTCCAGGTTAGATTAAACGCTATATGAACACCAAGGTATTTGTACGATGAAACAGATTCCAATGGTACGCTATTGAGTTTATAAACAGGTAGAATGGTTTTCGATCGAGTTACTCGCATAAATTTGCATTTAGCTATATTTAATTCCATTTGCCATACCTTGCACCATGAACAGACTGCATTGAGGTCAGATTGAAGAAGAAATACGTCGTCATCACTAGCTATTTTCCTAAAGATCACACAATCATCTGCAAAAAGATGAATATTGGAGGAAACATAAGAAGGTAGGTCATTTATATATATTAAAAAAGAAGGGGGCCAAGTACAGAACCTTGCGGAACACCAGATTTTACAGCGCTAAGTCCTGAGTTCGTGTTGTTTGCTGACACGAATTGAGAGCGGTTGTGTAGAAAACATTCAATCCAGGTGAGAAGTTTGGGATCAATGTTAAGTAGACTGAGCTTATAAAGAAGTAGCTGATGGCAGACCTTGTCGAATGCTTTTGAAAAATCGAGGAAAATGCAATTGGCAAATGTAGAGTTATCCAAAATAGTATGTAGCTTGTGCATAAAAGACGTTAATTGTGTTTCGCAGGAATACGTTTTACGAAAGCCGTGTTGTGATGATGAAAAAAATGAATTAGATTCGAGGAAGTTTATAATGTGCGAAAACAGGATATGTTCGAGAATTTTGCATGGTATGCTAGTAAGGGAGATGGGTCTGTAGTTGAGAGGAGAGTTCCTGTTACCCGACTTGTAGAGTGGAATCACTTTCCCAATTTTCCAGCTTGATGGAAGAGAACCAGTGTCAAGAGTCTGTTTGAAGATCATAGTTAACAGGACAGATGAATAGGCCATAGTGCTCTTTAGAAACTTTGTTTCGATTTGATCGGATCCTGGCGCGGAAAATGATTTCAATGACCTGATAAGTTTAGTGACACCGTCGAAGTTTATTTCTACCGGAAACATGGATGTGTAGCTGTAAGTACGGGAGGGCGGCACTGATGTGTTTGTGTTGGAAGAAAAATTGTTTGAAAATACCTCGTTAAGAACTTGACAGCATGCATTGTCAGAGATCGCGTTGCCTGAATTATCAGTTAGGGTGATGCAGTGATCTTTGCTTGGCTTTATCATGCTGCCAGAATTTCTTTGGTTCGCTCGCGAGCACAGATGGTAGAGTGTTGCTTAAAAAATAATCTTTAGCTTCCTTCACTGCGTTTACATATTGGTTAGCTGCTGTCGTATAATCTGTCCAGCGATCATTCGTAGGCGAATTCTTTGCAGACCTAAAAAGACGCTTTTTTTTGTTCGATAAGCGCTTTAGGTGTCTATTATACCATGGAGCATTCAAATCTGTACTAATGGTGATAACAGGCACATATTTATGAGTTAACTCGTTAATTTTTGCTACAAACATGCTCCAATTCGTCTCTACATCGCGACTGTCAAATCCGGTCACGAAATGATCAAGAAAGGCTGCGAGTTCTTCGTTTATGGCATCATAATTAGCATGTTTGTAATCTTTAATTATTTTCTTTTCTTTAGGAAGCGTAGGTCGAACTTCATTCATTTCGAAAAAAAGTAGAGAATGATCGCTAAGACCCGGCAAGTGTGTAATGTCGGAAACAAGGTCAGCATGAGACGCAAGAACGAGGTCCAGAATGTTTGACACTGACTGCGTTATTCTTGTTGGCTGCTTAACAAGCTGGGTTAATGAGAAAATAGAACATAAATCAAGAAAATCTTTTGCCAGAGAGCAAGATGGATGAATAATGGGAGGATCGTAGGACCACCTTATGTTTGGTATGTTGAAGTCACCAAGCAATAGAATGGGAAGATGGTTGTGGTTTGAAGCGACAGAATTCAATACATCGTGTAATTCACTGGTGAAATCGTTGCATAGATTAGGAGGACGATAGCAAATACCTAAAACAATTTTTTGATAGGCTATTTGAGTTACCACCCAGACGGTCTCTAAAGTGCTCGTTATTTTGATAGCGTGAGATGGTAGATCTTTGCGTATGCCTAATAAAACACCGCCACCTTGACGTTCACTACGATCATGACGATATATTGAAAAGTGTCGTGCTGCGGAAAATGTTTCACCATCTTCAATTTCAGGATGAAGCCATGTTTCCGTTAATGCTATGATATCAGCATTACACGTGTCAATCGCAGATGATAAAAGTTCACCTTTGTTAAGAATGCTGCGAATATTACAGAAAAGAAAGGAAACTTTTTGTTGCGCGGGCCTGCCTCCCCTCGCCGATTCCTACGTAGCAGATCGTGATGTAGATGGGTGGGTGGTGTTGGTTGTAGGTGACGCACGCATGTGCCCTTGGTGTTGTGGAGCGTTAGAAACGGGTACTGTGGAAAGTTCTTTTATTGTATCAGTTGCCGGGTCGTATACGTACTGTTTTTTGTTGATTACAAGTTTTTTGTATCGTAACTGATAGTTCGGTTCACCGGGTTGGTTTTTAGCAAAAATGGTAAGCTTTTTACGAACCTGCCGTGTGGCAGGTGAAAAGTCCTCACTGACCGTAATGTTTTGTTCCTTCAGTTTGTGACGGGCAGAAAGCACTGCATTCTTAATGCCAAGGTTAGAAAACTTGACAATTATGGGGCGGCATTTGTTAGTAGCATAAGCACCAAGACGGTGCGCACGTTCAACCGAACCTTCAGGCAGACCGTGCAGCATTGCGCTCAGTCGTTGCTTAACTAGGGCCTCGGATTGTTCCCATGTTTCTCTGGCGTCAGGAATCCCACGTAACAGCAGGTTGCAGCGCCGTGATCGGTCCTCAATTTCATTGAGCCGAGAATCTACAGAGTCAAGCCGAGTATCACTCAAGAAGTAAGAACATCATTGAAAAACAGTCGCACACGGTTGAACAAAACACTTGTGGGCACGGAAGCAGGAGTATCAACCACCTCAAGCGATCTTTGAATCCCGCACGTAGTCTGCCGAAGTTCGTCAACAGATTTTGTTTTTGCCTCCAGCTCGTCCAGTCTGGTATTAATTATGCTAATCTTTCCGTCTATGCTTTTTTGGAAATCCTTAATAGACCGTATGTCAGAAGCCATTGAAAGAATAGCATTCATTTGCTCGGAAGGATTTTCAGCTGAAGAGTCGGTAGTGACGGCACCCTTAGATCTCGTGTCGGGCCCTGGATTTAGTTCGATATCGCCGCACTCAAGAAGTAAGAACATCATTGAAAAACAGTCGCACACGGTTGAACAAAACACTTGTGGGCACGGAAGCAGGAGTAGACAACGATTGTCGCTTTTTTTAGCAAACAATGGTAAACTTTTACACACCTGTAACACGCAAAAGCGCGGTACGTCAGAGGTGTTGCCCATCCTGGTGCGTCCGTGCCCACTGAAGAAAGCATCGTGCTTCCAAGCTTTTATCCCGGCCAGCGAAGGTGACGTCGACACCGGCGCCGTGGATGCGCAAGGAGTGATGACGTCGCGGCGCAGAAGAAAGTCATTTTGCAAGCTCAGACACAGGTAGGCGGGTTGCGTAGATCTGAAGCTGCCGGTGATACTTGGCCAGGTGTTTTCACCTTCCGCACTTTGGAAGGACGGTAGGAGCAGGGTCACAAGGGCCGCAACCGAAACCTGTAACACGCAAAAGCGCGGTACGTCAGAGGTGTTGCCCATCCTGGTGCGTCCGTGCCCACTGAAGAAAGCATCGTGCTTCCAAGCTTTTATCCCGGCCAGCGAAGGTGACGTCGACACCGGCGCCGTGGATGCGCAAGGAGTGATGACGTCGCGGCGCAGAAGAAAGTCATTTTGCAAGCTCAGACACAGGTAGGCGGGTTGCGTAGATCTGAAGCTGCCGGTGATACTTGGCCAGGTGTTTTCACCTTCCGCACTTTGGAAGGACGGTAGGAGCAGGGTCACAAGGGCCGCAACCGAAACCTGTAACACGCAAAAGCGCGGTACGTCAGAGGTGTTGCCCATCCTGGTGCGTCCGTGCCCACTCATTCGCGGCTATTTGATCAAAACACTCGTGCGTCATCTGCTGGGCCGATACCAGAGAGCACATGCCAGTGATGTGCGGAAGACTGTTTTGTCACCGTTGCATTCGCTTGACTGAGAGTCGGTTTTTGACTGTCTGAAAGTCGATTTTTGAAAGCAGCATTTGCCAGGAGCTAATACTGAAAGCTTGGGCACTTAAAGTTCCCTGATGCGTGCTATCGTCTGCTGGTGTAGCACACTATACGCAAGCGTGGAGTTCATGCGCTAAATAGCACGGAATGTCGCTAGACTGCTTCCAGGGATATAAGTGGTCACCCGTTCCCTTCGCAAAGCTTTTGAGAATTACATTTCTTGCCACCAAGAGAATGCAACAGCTGGTGCCAGAAAATGAGGAACTATGCCAAGTGCTTCCACCATATCAGAGCTCAAACCAGTTAAATAGTGGTGGTACGAAAAACAAACAAAAACAGCTGCATATGCCGCGTGCCTCCTGCAACACTGGCCGATGTGTGTGAACAGATGCTGCTGTTCAAGTCTAAAATCGTAGTGCTGACTCTTAACTTGAGCCAATGTGATAGGCGTGAAAAATGCAGCCTGTTGTGAGTTTCTTGAGCTTGGCTTTGTATTTCTCGACGGATTGTTGTAGCCTCAGTATCTGGCTCCTCAGCTCTCTTTCTTTTCTCTTTCAATAGGCCTTTTCAGTAGTGAGCAAATCGTGAGCTTTGACTCAAATTCGTGAGCTTTGTATTTCGTGCGGCCGTTCAGTGCCAGCTTCCCGTAGTCTACTCGCACAGCACCACCACGCGGCATCGGCGAGTGGAGGCAGAGAACACACTCGACGGTCCGAGGAAAGCGTTTGCCCAGGCACTGAAAAAATAGAGGAGGCGCTGCTTCAGCTTAATTTAACATGAAGCAATAGATATTTCCCTCATGCTGATAGGGTTGCTATTTGTTAAGCTAGTAAGTGCATTATTTGTTCTAATTGCAATTCACAGTGAAACACTTGGCTGCTATCATCTGCAGTGCACTGCGTATGAAAGGACCTTTAAAAAAGTCCACTGAATCAACAGGAAAATTAATAAAAACTGTTCAGCTCATAAGAGGATTTTTCCTAAATGTTAGTCTTGAAAAAGTTTACTGTGTCACTTTGTGCGCAAGTTACCCTAGTAATTCTGTTATACAGGTACCTGGAGAAGCAAGCATTCTTGCAGCGGGCTGACGTTCGCCAGTTTGAAATTGAAAAGAACCTGAGAGCCAAGAACAGGTCATCACACTACCTCTGAACTAGAGTCTGAATGTACCATTCTTTTCGTATCCTATATGTTTGTCCACATCAGTTCGTCATTGTAACGTAATAAAAACACTGTGTTTCGTGTACCAAGACACATTTGTGTGTGTGCACTTTTTGTTTTAGCTCTTTAGTTTTGATACAGAATTTTAACATTTCTATGACCAGTCTTCAAACCAGTTACCAGTCTGATGGTTACCAGTCTTCATAGTTGTAGCACACTCCTTTCAAGAGTTTGTTGCAATGCAGGCCTATTTCAACAGGAGAGGTAGAGACACAACAGTTTGAGGGAATGCACAAGAGTGTAAGCAAGCCAAGTTAGTGCTGGCTGCATTGTCATAGTTTGCATGACAACTGCAATTGACATTTTTGTGTGACTGCATCTCAGCTGGGAAGATAAGCGCTAGATTCACCTTCATTAAAATTATAGCCAACTGAATAAAATTATAACGGCGAAGCTGTTTAAGCTGGAGGTTAGACCGTTTGGTGTGCACAGAAAAGCCTTGCCAAACGATGACATCGTCATGCGTCGCCTAGCAACGCGTTGGAGGAAGGAAAGAAGAGGAGGAAGAGAAGAAATAAATAGAACGAAATAAAATTTCTCGATGAAGCAGGATTCGAACCCGGGTACCCACGGTCTGAAGGCGACAGTCATAACCATTCGGCTATCCAGGCACGGTAACAGAACAAGCATTTATGGGAACCATATGATTGTGTTGCTATGGGCGAGAGAATGGGAAAAAGATAGAGAGGAAGAAAGACGGAAAGAAAGCATAGCATAGCCATGTATGTGTAGTATAGCAAGGGGGTGAGGAGGAGGACAAGGCCACCAGCTCCACTGTTTCCACAGTCTTAGCACCAGCAGTGCATAGCTGCCCCAATTTTTTTCTGGAATAGAATTAAATTTTATATCGGCTTTAATATTTAATAAAAAATTTAGACCACAGCACACAGGGGGTTGGACAGCCTGGCAGCACCTTTGCTGTGCTGGGGTGAAGGATGGGTATTGTGGGGTTTAAGTTGATGCAAGTGCTTGGACCTTTTAAGGCCTTTCAGTGGAGTTTATATGTCCCTTTGGAGTTGGCTCGCCTATCCAAAGAAAATTGGCGATTGCTCTTCCCAATTGCCTCTCCAATCTTTATCTTTCTCCCTCACTGTCGGTCTCTCCTGTTTTCACTTCTTTTTACTTCTGCCGAAATACAGTTCAGCTGTGTGGCTACTTCTTTTCCCACACTTTCTTATTGCCCCTCAGAAAAAAGGTATATCAAGGAAGGTTTTTTTCCTTTCCTTTTTTTTTGCCACAATAAAGAAAACTCTCTGCTTTCATGCCACTCATCATTAAAACCAGAAGAGTCAGTCATATCACCCTTTATCATTGCAAAATGCTCGACAGAGGGTGTAAAGATGACAACCAGTAATTTTATTTTGAAACGTTGCAATAGCAAGCAACATGACAAGCTCATAACCTTGTGCCATTTGTAGAATGGCCAGTTACAATGACCCCACATTGCACCATGGGAATAACCCATAATGTCATTTGAGATGATGACTAGATAGAGCTGACCATTATAAAACATTTACAAGGCTGGAAAGTAGAAAATGTGATCAATATGAAATTAAGATAAAGCACCATGAAAATATATTTAAATGAGGCATGTAATTCTTACCTTTAGGCTTATGGAGCATACTTTTGAATCTGCCCATCCTGGAGGAACAAGTGGTAGCATTTGAAGTAAAAAAACACTTTAAAAAGGTACGAAGGTAAGTGACCCTCCTGGTGAAGAATAGCTTATTGCTGAAGTGCTGTGTCAGGTGCAACAATCTCTGACAGCTGTCTAGTCAATACGTAGTGAGCCGAGTCAGCAGCTGTAGCCAGTGCTACTAGACATGCGACAAATAAGGTTGAAAAATAAACCTTGAGTTCTACAAGGCTTGAGGCATCTGGAAGTGTGTGAAAGGGCATCTAGTGCCACCCAAGTGGGAATGAGAGCTACACTAAGTATGCTCAGTTGCAACATTCACAAAAGGAGCAGCCTGGCTTGCTTGGCCATTCTAAGAGCACTGAATAACGGGTTCAAGCGAAGCATCTTCAACTCATATTTAAAGTTCTCCCTTATACACTGGGCACAGTCATCTTATTCTTTTTTGTTATGGTGACGCTGACAATGCAGTGGAATTTTAGGAGACTTTTGCATAACCTTGGTGATGTAACAAAGCTTTTGTTTTTATATAATCTTAAGGTGTTCAGTGTTCAGGAGGCCCTAAGCTCCAAACAGTTTCTTTTTGGTGACATGCCATCTTTCCAAAGAGACCTTGACGATTCTGTTGTCTTCTCTGTCGGTGAAGAAATAATTGTTGCGAAGTCTGGCTTCTCAACATATAGCCCTTAAAGGGACACTAAAGAGAAACAATGAATTGGTTCAGATTGATAAAGTGTGCTCGGAGAACTCTTGTGTAGTTTATTTCACCACCATAGGTTTATTATTAGAGGAGAAAACCAAGTTCAAAGTTTCATTTTTAAATTTCGCGCCGAACTTTGTAATTCGTGACGTAAAAGACTTCAAAGAGCATTTAACGTATTTTGGCGCCACTGGCTCGACGAAATTTCCACAAACTCATTATGTCAAGTCTCTGGCCCCCTCAGAGGACAATGTACTTCGATTTAACCAATTAGGAACTACGTAGGCCCAAGCAGGCGCCGTCAAAAATATGTGATGTCACGGCAAATGGTGTGGGAATTCCTAGGTGGCGTCGCCACCTGTATTTTCTTTTTGCGCATTTTCTTGCTTATTAAGCGTCTTCGCGCAGAAAGTGTGGTGTTTTTGGTATCGTGGAAGACTACTTTACTAATGCAAGAAAAATTGTTTTGCTCTTTAGTGTCCCTTTAAGCATGCTTCGAGGCACTTTCAGTTCAAGCAGTTCTGTTCAACAAGTTAGTTACAATCTCTTCTATTTACATTGCATCCAGTTATCAGCTCAGCAAAATGGAATTCTTTGCCCTCATGTTCTAGCTGCCAGAACCTTGCATTGCCATTGGTAACTTCATTTCTTACAACAGCATGTGGGGAGATACATGGTATGATGTGAGAGGTAGAGTGATAGAAAACTTTCTTTAAATGTTTCATACATTCTAAGCAACACTACAAAGGCTTCACTCCTTATTCGCATCTGAAACGAAACGTACCTAACGAGTTACATGTGAAGAAATGATATTGTGCATGCCTTGTAATTCAATGTGAAATTAAGTCTCGTGTTTATATGTTTCATAATATGGCATCCTTGTTAAAATATCTAAGCCTGTTTACCAAATGAGAAGGCAAAAAGTTTCAATGACCAGCAATCAAAGTGCATCGCTCGTACTCATGACCAAAACATGGTGTGTCGCCTACTAGAAACACAAATATGCATGAGAAATATGTTATTTCATATAAAACTTGCACCTGCGAGTTTTCATCGTAATACATGAAGTTGTTGTTTAACGGAAACTGTAGCAGGTCAAGAAGTGCACTATGAAATGTGCTGAGTGAGACTTCTATGACCGCACTGATTTCATAGCTTCTCTCCATGGTTGTAGCTTTCCCATTTGCCTGGAGGAGGCGACTCTGTCATCAAAACCAGGAGGAATAAGCCAAAGTAAATGCCATTGATGGAAGCCCACAAGATGAATCGGTCATTGCTGCCGTCCAATTCAAACACAGGCGGCTTATTGGTACAGCCTGTGTTGTCCTGATTGTGTTCCTCTCCCTCGTTCTCATCTTTTTTAGCTGCAAATATGTCATGCAGCAAGAAACAACTAGGCTAAGAGCAAGTTCTCCTGATCCAGTTCAAAGTTTATTCATGCCAAGTTCATTCCTGTAGTATGTTACATGCCTTGAACAAAATACAGCTGGTAATTGGAGCTGCTAATGTTTGCGGCCCAGGGCTAAGGGAATGACTGCTGCAAACAGGTGTAAAAGAAACTAGGCATGTGACTTACTGCAATAATCCCCACATTCTAAAAATCTTACGGAATTTGTGCACATCAAATTGCTGGGAGGGTGGATGGGACTACAGGCAAGGATTGAGGGCGACCAGGGAGAGGTTTCTCTTGGGCATAAATTGCTATAATTGAAAAACAAAAGTATTGTATGGGCTCGGAGGGCCAAGGGGCCAGCAAAGCCATCGACTGACCATGGTAAATGATGAAATAAAACTGCTTGGAAGGCCAAGCTGATGTTAGTGGGGAAGTTTTTGAATGTGTATCTATCAGTGTACACTACTCAGAACTTTTCCTCTTTTATTGTTCGAATATAAAGAAATAGCAGAACTTAAGATATTGGACCAAAAATGCTGACAACAAAGCAAACAGCCATACTTTCAAGATTTCTAAGTTCAGCCCTGCACTAGGAGCTGAGAACGTCATTTCTGCATTGTCAGAAACCTCTGCACCTATGAACAAATTGCACTGTTAACACGGGCTGCTAGACACCTTCTCGCTGCATGGAAAGAAGCTATCTTCTTTGTTTTTAAATAAAGACCCATTCTTGGTGTGAAATTACAGTCCAATAGTGGTTACAAACTGACTTTGCAGGCCATTAGAAAAAATGATAAATTGCCTTTTATTTTACTTTCTCAAGTTCAACAAGGTGTTAGCTTCGACCTGTGCAGTTTCAGAGTAGGCTCAGCTGACTATCTCATGCGCACTGAGACTAACGCTCATGATGCATTTGCCCGTGTTGATGTCCAGTCGTAATTAAATCCATTCTCATAAGTTTGGTACTTCTTAAATAATCAGCAACCCCCCTACAGTCTTGACGTAAAGGACTTTTACGTCCTTTACGTCAAGACTCAAGCTCTGCCGCCAGCAAATAGCACAGAGCAGCTGCTGCTCAAGCGCATGTATCACAGGTGTTCTGCATCACAGTCGTGGAAGGGTGCTATTAATTTATTAGGTTTAATTACCAATTTTAATTATTTCAATAGTATCCCAGTGCAATAAACGCCTTGCACTGATTGTAATATACGATACTTTGCCTACGTGAACTTCACCAGCAATTTTTAAAGGATAAAAAATATATGGAATTTTCTATATAAATCTCCAATTAAACATTGTATTTTAAGGTGGTACACTTAAACCGACCATACACTTGTTCCTTTTCCACCATGTTTCTTTGTCTCTTTCACCTATTTTTAAGCTAGAACAGAAGCAAATGTTTGTTTTTTTAAATTTTCTTTCTTGCACTGTATTGAAGGTACTTGAAAAGTGTGTGCAATTTCACCCCAATGTTTTAACTGAAACTACCTATCTGTAGAAAGGTTTACAAAAGAGAAAAATTGTTATCAACCCATGTGCAGAAGAAACTGCAAAGGAAATCCACATGGATTTCTCAGAAAATGGGCTTCTTCCGAGAACGTCTATTCATGACAGTAGTTTGCATGCCCAATTTTGCAACCTTGGACATCACAGTTTAGCACACTCACTCCTACCAATGTCATGTTTGTATCTATATGTAACAGCACTATGAAAAAATGTGTGTAGCCTTTAAGGCTTTCAAAGAAACATCTATTTCTCAATAACTTCTGTGGCCTGAAAGACAGGGGCAGTCCTGAAAGGCAGTTCTTATACAATGGGAGCTCAAGTAAAGTCATTGGAAGCACGCAACACATGCATTAGTTGCTTATATAGTATACTAGGGCATGCAGGCTACTCCTGACCTCTTTATAAGCAGCTACGATGAGATAGAAGCAGGCAATGTGGCAATACGGGGCACCTGGAGACTGCTGTGGCATTATGAGGCATGCCACAGCAGTTTGCAGATTAATTAAAACCTGAGGTTTACACCATGGCCATTTGGAAATACGTTCACATGTTTCTACATAGGCACAGCACCATTCTACTTTTTTTGTTAAGTGCACCATAATAGGAAACAGTCCAAAGCTTATTTTCTGGAATTTTAGCTTTTACTGTACCCACAAAACTGCTTGCAAAGAGAGGTAGATGCTTGGCACAGTTCTCAACAAGCTTGCAGTTTACAAATGCGCATTCTTCACACGCCACAGTTTTACATTATTTGTCATACGTGCAGAATAATGATCATAAAACATTAGTTTGCTGCATCTGGTGCATTATTCTTTGTCGATTACTTTCTGGGATACTTTCGTGCGACGTCTCATTGGAGTGACAGTTACTGTCCATTGACTTATCAATGTTTGTGCGCCAAAAGTGAATGAACGAGAATGGAGGCCATGTGACAATGAAATCTTTGACGGGTGGCACATGGCCAATTCCAATCGGGATTGTTTCTCGGACGCGATTGGCTTCCTTCCGCTTTCAGCACAAATAAGCCAATCACGATCAAGAAACTCGATCCCGATCGAGCTCGATCGCAGTCGAAACTGCGCTACGTGACACCCGTATTAATCCAAGTGTGTATTCGTGCAAGGTTAAGGGCAACACGGAGCATGGAGTGCTGGCACCACAGGCAAAGGCAGTAACAAGTGATTTTACTAGGCACAACTTGTGCGTGTAGAAAAAAGAGAGAAAAAAAAAAAGTCATCCATCAATTGCAACTTCTCGGCTGACAGAGTATCAGCAAGGCGATAAAGGGAAAAAAAGGAAACCGCACAAAGGCACACACGCAGTTTCAGGCTCGAACTTTGTCAAGCGTCTCTCGGGCCCATTGCCGGCGTCCCTTGCTCCATGCCGGACTAGACAAGCGTTCCCTAGGACCAGATGCGCGGCCTACTTCACCTTGATGAACTGATGCTCCAGATCGTAGATCCCAACCGCTTGTTTTCCTTCTTCGTCGTACTCGGCCCACTCCTTGTTCTCGAACTTCACGTCGTCAAAAATGGTTCCACTTTCAGCAGCTGTAGCGGTGAAACCATCCCTGGCGTCGAAGGCGACCGGCTCCACGCCGCGGCACTCGAAGATTACGACGGTGACAAACTCGGAGGAGTTGTCAGCGTTGTAAGCTTGTATCTTGTCGTTGAGGACATCCATGCTGTTCTCACGACTGCACAACTTGCACTTGAGAACTAGATTGGCCTCCCCTCGACTGCCTTTCATTGGCGACCGGTTGGAAGCCTCGACAGTTTGCCAAGCGCTGGTTTGTTCGCCACAATTCATGCATTTCAGCCGCAGGTGCCATACGCAGTCTGGGCATGGCTTGAAGCTTGCAACATTTTCTAAATTGGCGCTAAGTTGCAGTCCAATCTTCACCATTTCTTACTCGATGAAACGTATACCTTTGCAGCAAACCTTTTTTTACCTAACTTGGCTTAGACGACGCAACCGATGCCTAGCAAGCGTTCGAAAAATGAACCGGTTGTCAATGGCGCTGAAGCTTACGAGCTTACGACCGTTTCAGCATTCGGCAGTTTCGTTGGAGGGATGTTGGAGGGTTTGTTTGGTCACTCATGAATGCAGATACAGGCTACGTGTGATGATTCCTTCGACATTTCGTTTTGTTATCAGCGTGCAAGACTCATCAAAAAGCATAGGACCTACAGAAATAGTTTCTCATTTTGTGTGTGTGTGTGCGTGTTTAGCCGCTTTAGCCGGTCAGGCATGCCACATGAGGAGCAGACACCGAACCGAAAGTAGGCGGCATGGTAGGCGGGAATTTCAAAAGTGCGTCCAATCAGTTCGTGATCTGTGAGTTCATGATGCTGTTAGAAGACGCGCGTGTGTGCGTGTGCGCGTGTATCCGTCGGCTACAATTAGGCAATCGACAAGTGAAATCTAGCAGACGCAGCCAGCCTAGGTAGGGGTCGGTGAAGGCTCGTAGGCGCCTATAGGACCAATGCACGTGCTCGTTTATTTTGGTAGACTTGTATCTTTATATTTGAGCAAGGTGTAGGCTTTGTTCGAGTGGAGCGGCTGTCTCCCGTTGAAATGCTTGTAGCAATTGTGCATTCCCGAGAAGCAGATGACGCTGCAAATCAGAGCCTTTCATATGCCTTCTCTTCCCTCCAGCGCGTGGCCCGAGGAGCGGCCCAGATCGACGACAGTACTGCGGACTTAGAAATTAATATCGGTAGCTTTGCAACTCTCTTGCGAAGTCATTGTGCAACCACTGCAGCTAAATAATAGCTTATTTGTGTCCTAAGTACAAGTTACTCGTTCTATATATCCTTTGTTACTGGATCGTAAGCAGGTGTGTGTATATATATATATATATATATATATATATATATATATATATATAAAGGAAAGAAGTGTTAATTTCAAGGGCTCGTTTTCTTTGTTATACACAATATAAATGAGAAATAACAGACAATAATGCCAAGGAAAGTATAGGGGATGTTTTTAGTAATAAATGTAAGGTAATTGTGAAGAAAGAAAAGTGGACGAAAAGATAGCTTGCCGCGGGCAGGGACCGAACCTGCGACCTTCGAATAACGCGTCCGATGCTCTACCAACTGAGCTACCGCGGCGGCCATCCCCCCGTCCACTTTATAGGGTATATGTGTGCATTTAAACGTGGGAGCGTCAGTCAGCGCCGCCAGTAGCCATGACGGCGAGTGTGGAACACTCTTTTTCTGCCTTGTTGGCGTCACGTAGCACGTGAACCTATTACGAGCTGGCAGCTGACCAATAATCCCTCGCATACTACCTGAAAGCATCAAGTCTGCCAGAACGAGACCCTCGCTATGAATGAAGGAAAGAAGTGTTAATTTCAAGGGCTCGTTTTCTTTGTTATACACAATATAAATGAGAACTAACAGACAATAATGCCAAGGAAGGTATAGGGGATGTTTTTAGTAATAAATGTAAGGTAATTGTGAAGAAAGAAAAGTGGACGAAAAGATAGCTTGCCGCGGGCAGGGACCGAACCTGCGACCTTCGAATAACGCGTCCGATGCTCTACCAACTGAGCTACCGCGGCGGTCATATATATATATATATATATATATATATATATATATATATATATATATATATATATATATATATATTGTCACGTGGTCGTGACGTCGACGAAGACAGCAGTCGGCGTTTGCAGGATGAAACTTTATTTGGCCGAACTTTGGCCGGAAAATGAGAACTAGCACTACAGAATTACACGCTGTACAATGATAGCGGCGAACAGGGCGTCGTCCGTCGATCAACTGACAAGCGGTCAAGCGCGTCGGCTTTTATACAGGCGCTATCGAACTTTCCAGCGATATCGCTGGTGGTTGCGCAATCTCTAGAATGAGCTCGAGCGTTCGCGTCTTGCGCGCAATCTTAACAAAATCATCTACAATAATCGTGAAGCTTCTCGAAGAATGAGGCGCGGTTTGCGCTGAGCGTTGCCGACAGCCTTTGTGGGCGAATGCAGCAAAAGTGATCAGAAACGTACGTGGCAATATATATATATATATATATATATATATATATATATATATATATATATATATATATATATATATATATATATATATATATATATATATATATATATATATCTATATCGAGGAAAAGATCGCCTCGCAACGATCTTTTCGCCGCAAAACTGATGCTGCTGTGGCCTCAGCGGCTCTGCAACGCACAGATCGTGTGTTGGTGGAACGCGGTGCGAGCTGGCATACCGAAGAATAAACGCAAGATTTCTAGATATATCGGTCAAGAATCAAGATCCACTTTCGCGGTCGTATTATCCAATTTTGGGCAAAAATGTGCATGAAAATGCATTATTTTCAAGGGATGTTGGCCGGGAATAAAAACGAAAACGTATTAGGCTGAAAAACATATTATGCAGAATCTTATCAACGAGATTACACTACACACACACACACATATATATATATATATATATATATATATATATATATATATATATAGGAAAGAAGATGACTCTTAAGGCCTCGTTTTCTTAACGCCAAGGAAAGTATAGGGGGTGGTATTTGTAGTAATTAGAATATAAATGTGAAGAAAGTAAAGTGGACGAAAAGATAACCTGCCGCCGGCAGGGACCGAACCTGCGACCTTCGAATAACGCATCCGATGCTCTACCACTGAGCTACGGCGGCGGTCATCCTCCCGTCCACTTTATGGGGTATATATGTGCATTTAAACCTTGCGGTGTTAGCGCCAGTCGCAGCCATGGCGGCGAGTGTGGAACACTCTTTTTCTGCCTTTGTGGCGTCACGTAGCACGTGATCTTTTTACGAGCTGTACTACCTGAAGGCATCAAGTCTGCCAGAGCGAGACCCTTGCTATGAATGAAGGAAAGAAGACGACTCTTAAGGGCTCGTTTTCTTTGTTAGACACAATATTAATGAGAACTAACAGACAATAACGCCAAGGAAAGTATAGGGGGTGGTATTTGTAGTAATTAGAATGTAAATGTGAAGAAAGTAAAGTGGACGAAAAGATAACTTGCCGCCGGCAGGGACCGAACCTGCGACCTTCAAATAACGCGTCCGATGCTCTACCACTGAGCTACGGTGGCGGTCATCCTCTCGTCCACTTCATGGGGTATATATGTGCATTTAAACCTTGGAGTGTTAGTCAGCGCCAGTCGCAGCCATGGCGGCGAGTGTGGAACACTCTTTTTCTGCCTTTCTGGCGTCACGTAGCACGTGATCTTTTTACGAGCTGGCAGCTGACCAATAATCCCTCGCATACTACCTGAAGGCATCAAGTCTGCCAAAGCGAGACCCTTGCTATGAATGAAGGAAAGAAGATGACTCTTAAGGGCTCGTTTTCTTCGTTAGACACAATATTAATGAGAACTAAATTATTCGGAATGTATTTCGGGCATTTATTCAACGTGAAGTAGAGAGTTTGCGGAAACCCGCCTGGCCGGGGAAAGACATAGACGAAGGAAACACAGCGCCGACCAAAAGTCTGTGAACAAGGCTCCCGTGTGGGAGCCGAAACGTCTTTTTAAGAATATATTTTTACTTTTGGTCGGCGCTGTGTTTCGTTCGTCTATTTATTCAACGTGTCAATCCAATCAAGCATCAAATTAAAATATTTTGGGAACGATTTTTCAAAAATAACTCTGGATATGTGAAGGATTAAAGGTATGAGAGCTCAAAGTGAGTAACATTAGTTGACTCACTGGATTCAGAACCTCAGGCACGACAATGCTATATTTTATTTTCACTACCACTTGCCTAATAAAGTGAGCAAAATACATGCGTCTTTGCAATTACAGCAGACTTGTGATGCACAATAAAGGAATGAAAACTGAGTAGCAAACTAAACAGACCAAGGTAAACCATTACTGATTCACGAGCAGATAGCGTCACACGCAGGTGCCTCGTGAAACAGTATGCTGTGCCAAGACGCTCTGTCGAACAGGGTGGTGACCCGTGGTTTCAGGAGGCGTTGCCCATGGTGTTCAGTGTATCAGTTAATTGCATTCAGCAGTACGACGATACCTGTTTTCTTCTGTTTTGCTGACATCCCGTCAACCAAACATTCGCGATTAAATCATTATTCGGAAAATTGCAGGGTATAATTTCCCCGCACAAAGCACTACTGTAAAAAAAATTCAACTCCAGCATTTGTCGAATGGGTGCCGTATCCACCGTGGGACTGCCGAAGGGGGGGCTGGGCCCCTCCTTGAAAAGTGTAGAGGGGGCCGCCCCCCCCCCTGATCGTAAGTACACGTACACTCATCATCATCATCAACCAACATCTACGATTTAGACATTTTCTCATTGCAGGTTGCTTGCTCTGTGGTAGTGAGCGCGACCCGACAGACGTGAGTCGAGTGAGAAGTCGGGCTAAGAGAACTTGATTTGACAGCGCATACATGAACTCATAGCTGAGTGGCCGAGATCGTTGATACAGCCTGCGTCGACGCCAGAGATAAGAAGGTATACGAGAACGTGTCCCATTAAATCGCTTCTGGATGCGAACTACCAGAGTTTTCAGTGTTTACATGTGACACTCAAGGCTGGGCAAAGATACTTTGAAATTGTATCGCGATACGATACAAGATACTCAGGCAAGAAGTATTGGAGATACAGATACAAGATACTGCCGCAAAAATTGTATCCGATACGATACTTGGCAATTGTATCTTAAGATACTTCGATACATTCTCAAATTTGTGATTATAGATCCATATAATGTAGCAGCAAACGCCTATGCACGAAAATGTCTGCTTGAAAATTTCTTAACTGTGACCTATTTTGTTTCATTTGAATGAAATGTCTGTTAGTATCTCAAAAGTTTTTCCCTTCTTGCTCAAAGTACATTAGTTTCCTTCCAAAACAACTTATTGGGGTTTGTTTTAGTTTCTTCACAGGACAACTCTTTGTACACTTCGCTGTCAGCGGTACGTGCTTTGCACAGCTTGCCGACCATCTAGCAGGTTGCTATATAATCACAATAACTTCAATAGGAAGCCTTTGCACCAGGGGCGTAGCCAGAAATTTTTTTCGGGGGGGGGGGGGGGGGTTCAACCATACTTTATGTATGTTCATGCGTGCGTTTGTATGTGTGCGTGCCTATATACGCAAGCAAAACTGAAAAATTTCGGGGGGGGGGGGGTTGAACCCCCCAACCCCCCCCCCCCTTGGCTACGCCCCTGCTTTGCACGACGGCGCAAATACCGGTGTGGACTTTTACCTTGTCCGTAAAAGACAGCTTGCACAATACCGTATATCCGGACAGATGTACAGCATCAACAACGCTGGTAGCGACATTTTTCTTTCTTTTTTTTTGGGGGGGGGGGTACGCATGGTGTATACTAGGGGTTTGAGACCTTTCGCTAGCGGCCCGGCCCGCACACATGACCGTCTTCGACTCATTTGTTTTTATTCTCTAAATAAGTGTGTTCGTGAGCTGCACAGACATGATTGGTCTCAAGCATTCCTTTCGTGAGGAACATGTGGTCACCATGTGCTGAAACATAACCGGGGAACAAAAACTATATATATTTCAGAATACGCGTCCAGAATTCACTCGTGTACATCGGTATCGATGTGTCGCGAATCCTGACTCCAAGTCCCCTTCAGAAATGACCTATATATGAGATATGGGAAAGGCTTCCTTTCAAACGTCATTTTGTTCAAACTCTCTCCCACCATCTTCACTGTCCCGGCCCTTGCAACTAAATTTCGCGAAGTTCAGTTTGAGACCCCTGGTGTATACGTAGATGACGTAAAACTGCAATGAGTTTCATATTCTACTTATCTGCCGGCGTAAACGATTTTTTTTATTGATATATTCACTAACGTGCAACCTTTTTAGCAATTTTTCTTCAACGAGAGAACATGTGCAACACAGAAACGTCTCAGACGTATTGTATAGTTCCACAAAGCGTCGCAGGACACCGCCGCTATTCGCGCTATTGGCCACTTATAGCTCCCATTACGTGGCACTTAGTAATGCGAAAAATATTTAAGAAAGCCAAAAACAGGAAAACAAATATAAGTAAAATAGAGAGGTGGTTGTGTATCAAACATTCACATCGAATAAGTACAGAAATACCATACAGACGGCGCCCTTAATAGCTACGAGCATGAACTATTGTCAACTTACCTGTTGAGACAATAGAAAATTCAGTGCCTATGGAAAATTGCCTGAAACCGCTCGTTGGGACGCTCATGAGCAAAACAGAGCATTCAGTAAAACAACGTTTTTCGAATCCCCTTCCTAACGTCTTTAAGATGGCTCCTAGTGATTTCCAATATTTATAATGCAAACTCAATTTCGCTATTTTCCTAAGCGGTAGAATGTTTTGTACTGTTCATAATTATATATTTATATATTTGTTTTCACATAATTATATATTTGTTTTCAAAATCGCCTTGGCAACGTGTAAATGTGTAAACAGTAGTGGAAATAAAGTAGACAGAAGAATAAAGCAGAGATCTTATTTTGGGAGCACGTTACAAAAGACATGCTGCAAGTGACCAGACCGGAAAAACAGTGCAGAGATTTAGGTAATGTAAGGAATGCAAAATGACAGCTAAGAAAGCACTTGTGCTAATAATCAAATCGTGATTTCATAAATTCTTTGAATAAATGTAGCAAGAAGTGAGAAATACGGTACGCGAAGGTACTTTCTGTTAGGTAAACGCTTGCTCTTTTAGATCTAGCATCAGTACCAGTGGTGCTAACGTTGTTAGATTCTTATTTTCATATAAGTTAATTCATGGCATGCAAGTCAAACTTACGTCCACGAGATCCTTCAAATCGCTGATATGTAAAATCCACGCGACGCAAAGGAACCCCATTCTTGCACGCATCACATTTCGTTACGGAGCAAGACGCAAGACGCAAGAGAATCTTCAATAACGACACTGTAGCAACATCAGAATTTGCGCGATAGACGCGGCGCAGGACAGTGGCTAAGAGCAAGTGTCGCGCGGCATTGGAGCAACTAAAAAGAAAAGAAATTAAGCAAATAAAAGGTACGTGGGCTCGGCGTATACACGTCCGCGCGCTTGTCTTCCTCATCTGCCCTCACTGGGGTACTCTGGCGGAAAAATTTGGGCTTCTTAAAACGTCATTTACGCAACGCTCCGAGTCATGTAAAACTACTTGCTTATACATCATTAGTCAGATCAAAGTTAGAATATGCATCTCCCATCTGGAACCCGCCTGAAGTTGGTCTCACAAATTCTCTAGAAACTATTCAAAATCGTGCAGCTAGATTCGTTCGTGCTTCGTACTCATACGACATCAGTGTTACATCCCTCAAAGCAGAGTGCAACTTACCATCTTTGTCTTATCGCCGACGCATTGCAACCCTCTCATTATTTCACAAGTTTTTTCACTCGCCCCTTCATCGCCCTCCTTACATTATCCCCGCAGCTCACATATCTCATCGCACCGGCCATGCACTGCAAGTTTTTCGCCCACGTGCCCGCACTAAAACGTTTTCTGCTTCTTTTTTTCTCAGAGCAGCTAAAGACTGGAACGGCCTTTCCCACGATGTCGCCACAATCACCTGCCCATCAAGTTTCATGCATAGCATTTCAAATGTAACTTCGCATTGATCATTGTGACAACGCAACTGATTGTATATTTACCCACCCCTTATGTAATACCCTTTCGGGGGTCTTTAAGGAAATAAAAATGAAAATGAAATGAAATGAAAAAATAAAATTGCGTCACTGCCCTAAGACTTATTCAGATGGCTTAGTGGCACCAGTACCAGCTTGAGAAGCGGAGCTTGGCCAGCGATTATTGTTTCGCACGGTTGTGTAGCGATAGAAGTATTGCATAAGCGTCCCATATTTGGCACATACCGATTAACATTTTTTATTGAGGGCGCAAGAGACCCAGTTAAGAATGTGACACTGCCAGAGTAATTCCCATAGTTATGCGCACTTAACGCATAACTTAACATAAAAAAAGTGCTGCCATCCATAGAGCAGTAAGAAAAACAGACGTGAAATAGATTTCGCAGTGCACGTGCAAGTTCGGCATGCGAACAACAGCGATTGCGATTTTTTTATCGCATCCTTTTTTTCGCTGCAGAAGCATGAAAAAATTATTCTGGGATATCTCGTGACCTTAAAAACTCATGCTCTTTATTACTTTTCTCAATTTCTTTTGCCACTACGGTATACAGCTGGAAACCGGTATGTGCCATATTTGGCACAGTATGAATATCAGTGACGAAATGCGCAATATGCTACCGTCTCTGTTGCGCTCCACAATACAAATATAAATAAAGCACAGCCTCTGAGATCGTGTAGCACAGCTCTGTTGTGCAGGATTTAGGTTGTGGTGGTGGGTATTTAGCTCCTTCACGAAAGTCTGAGGTGCCAGCAACAGTACCTGGCAATTTTTTTGTTACAATATTGGCGTGGATACATGAAAAATTATGTGAGCTCCGACCAGTTCAAGTCGATATTTCTATTTCCTCGGCAACTGACGCTCCCAACCGCAAATCAGTGGTTGGTAATTGGAGCAGGAAAGTAGAGCAAGGCGGCAACATGTGAACAGACAAACGTGTAAGCAACCATCTTGTACAGAGATATCGGCGGTCAGATGCGCTAAGTGAAATGTTCAACTATGCCTCCAACACAGAAAGCAAAACTTTGCTTCATTCCACTCATCACCTTAAAAAATCTCAATCAGTGATATTTTGTTTTTCAGCCATGGCAGCAATATCGCTCGCCCATCTGCATGGTGTGCCATATTTGGCACAAACCAGTATCTTCATTATTACAGTCACAATAAATCTAAAAATTTTTGCATATGATCTTCTTCGTCTATCTTATCATAAAAGGCGAGAAAATAATTTTTCAAATGACTTTATCGTAATTCATGCAATAGAGAGCTAAGATACACGATGTACACTATCGAATGTATCGGAAATACAGATACAGATACTCGTCTTTCGAGAAGTATCGAGATACAGATACAAGATACCTATAGAGTATCTAAGATATAGTATCTAAGATACATGTATCTTCGATACTACCCAGCACTGACATGTGTAAACGTGTATCCACATAGTATACGTCTACGTTTACCTCCTCAGTACATTCTCAGATCGACTCGACGCTCGCTCATGCGACGGGCTTTCATTTACATGAACACGAGAGGCAAGTTTCACCTAACAAAATGACTCGAACAGTTTTTGTCGAGGTGCATGTAAATGCCTTGAGCAATAACGCAACTCTGGGTTTCCGGCTTTGTTTTGCTTTGTTTCTGTATCGATGATTTAGTTCACGTTTATCCGCGTTCTCTCGATGTAACGCCAAGGACTTCGTTGAGCAAGATAGAGCAAGAAATGGTTAGCCTAACGCTAGAGAGAGAGAGAGAGAGAGCAATGCAGTGGTATTGACAAGAGCGCAAACACTTTCACGGTAGCCGCGATGTTGAGATTTGGGGGGAGAAATGAAGTCGCGCGGATCACGTAATAAATTTGCTAGATGACAGAACTGTCCTAAGGAAAACAATGAGCAGATGACGGCAGCAAATCTAAGGGCTCGTGGGAGACGCCCGCTACGCGCTAAGTGCGTCCTGCTGTACATAAATAAAGCTTTTTCCAGTCCAGAGAGCAAGACAGAAAGAGACAGAAAGAAGCAGAGAGAGAGAGGAAGGGAAGAAAGAGAAATAAGGATAGAAAGTGCGAGAAAGAGGAAGAAATAGATCGAGAAAGAAAGAAATAGAAAGCAACCGGTGCAAGAAACAGATACAAGAAACAGAGGGAAAGAAACAGAGAAGAAACAAAAAAAAAAAACATCAAGCGAAACAAGCAAGGCCACCCAGCTCCGCTCTTCCTTCAGGCTTGGCGCCAAGCTGCCATAATTTTTTTTTTATGCCGTACTAATGCTCAGTCTGTTTTTCATATATTCCCCCTCTCCTGTGTGTGGCAGACAGACACAGAACTTTATATTTGGGTCCTGAGAAACGCTACTCTTTTAGAGCAACGCCGCGGGCCGCTCCCACGTGGGGACGGGGAGGCCTCTCCGTCGCATCATGGGCTCTCTGGACAGCCCGTAGTTGTTGCAAAAACTCTGAACTTCGTAAGCCAGAGTCCCAATCCTGTTCTGTGAGCCGAATTAGACCCCGTAACGAGGGGAACCGCCAGAGCATATGTTCAAAGTTACTGACCTCCCTGCAATGGCCTGAGGTCTAGACAACTTGTTGTGCGGAGGAGGAAAAGACCGCCTACTCAACCGGTAGTGTTTAGTGACATCATTGAAAGTAAGTAAAGCGTCCCTAAACACCCCACAGTCAACCTGCGGACCTACGTCCACCATAGCGCGGAGGGTTAGTGCGCGCGCCCGGGAGTGGGCAGTGTCGTTGAGGTTTGCGAGGGAGTCCAGTCGGGATTCGAGGTGTGCAGAAAACCAGGTAATGGTATGTGGAGAAAGTGTCCTATTTTCAAGTATTTTGAATGCTTCGGCAGCATAGGTCGGCAAACTCACTCATGAGTCCACTCACTCAGACTCAGACCGAGCCGTACGTGAGTCTGAGCGAGTCCGGGTGAGCAATATTTTGGTGAGCTTGAGTCCGAGTGGGTCCGGTTGAGAAAAATTTTAGTGAGCCTGAGTCCGAGTGAGTCCGGTAGAGGGAAGTTTTGGTGAGTCTGAGTCCGAGTGAGCCCTAAGCGCAAAATATATTTCTTGGGTGAGTCTGAGTGAGCTCCGCACTTCTTTGCCGACCTATGTTCGGCAGAGATTAAACCAAAGGCAAAACACCCTGACCGCCGACCTGAAGTCGGTGAAGATTTGCCACATACTGTAGTCCAAAAGGACAAGGGCTATAGCCACCTGCTCGCCTCTCGAAGGGGTAGAGTCCCTGCGACGCATCATTTATTGTAGAACCCATGTGACTGACGGAGATGACGGAAAACCTAGCCTAGCGACCGTACTGAGCGGCGTCGACAAAACACACCGACTAGAATCGTTCCTGGTGCTCTTAAGAAGCGTGACAGAGCGAACTTCCCAATCAAGAAAATAAGTAAGCCTAAAAAGGCACGTAAGCCTTGGATCACTTCTAGGCTGTTAAAAATGATACAACATAAAAATGCCCTCTACGCAAAATTTGTGAAAACTAGAGATACATTATTGCTAGCAGAATTCAAATCATATAGGAACCAGCTTACATCTATGTTAAAGGATGCAAAAGATTCTTACTATATCAATTTATTTTGTGACGAAAAGACGCAGACATCGGCAGCACTTTGGCACAAGTTAAACGCGCTTCTTCACCAAAGCAGTGCACCAGCTATCTCAAATATCATCTTAAGCGAAGGGAAAGAGCTATCAGGGGAAGCACTCGCAGATGCCTTTAACTGTGTGTTTGCACCCACAGATCGCGTAGATAACATCACCACAGCATCTTATGTTAGCGATACATTAACACGGAACGAAAACCCCGATTCACTTTTCTTTTCTCCAACTAGTTGTCAAGAAGTCTTTTCTTATCTCCACCCAATGAAAAATAGCAAAACTAAAGATGCTGATGGAATCCAAATTGTTCCCGTGAAATATGTCCTTGACATTATAACTCCAGTCGTCACTCACATTTATAATATCATTTTGTCCAGTGGCGTTTTCCCTAAACTGATGCAAGTTGCACGTGTAGTGCCAATATACAAAAAAGGCGATAAGAACATTTTAAGCAATTATCGTCCTATATCTATCCTACCGATATTCTCAAAAGGTATAGAAAAAATAATGCACTTTCGTTTGACGTCGTATTTCAGTAAGCACAACCTTCTTTGTGACTTTCAACATGGGTTCAGGAAACATCGCTCAACAGAAACTGCGCTAACTACCCAAAAAGAAATTATCATAGAATCATTAAATAACAAGGAATTCATTATAGGTGTATACATAGACTTTTCGAAAGCATTTGACCTCATTGATCATGCTATTCTTCTACTAAAGCTCCAGAAATATGGTGTCCGTGGAACAGCTCACGACCTCATTCATTCATACCTTACACACAGGTTACAATATGTAGATATCAGCACTGCCAAATCTACCGAGCGGCCTGTTAAAAAAGGAGTCCCCCAAGGAAGCGTACTAGGGCCCTTATTGTTTTCTATATACGTTAACGACATCGTACATATAACAGATAAAGCGCAGTTTGTCGCATACGCTGACGATACAACAGTATTTATTCCAGGAACAGTTGAAAGTGAGTTAGAAGAAACAACCAATCAAGTTTTAAAAGAGATAAAAACTTGGGCCGACATGAATCGCTTGATAATAAACTCAGGGAAAACAAAAGCAATATTGTATCGATCCAAAGGGAAAAAAATATCAAAACCATTGTTTGTTCATCTTGATAATGAATTGATAGAGTTTGTAACCAATGTAAAAACTCTTGGTGTTATTTTTTCGGAACATTTGACTTGGAACGAACATACGGAATACATACGATCAAAAATGGCTAGCGCTGTTGGTGTCATAGCAAGAATGCGACACATGCTCCCTGTTAAAGTTAAAATTCTTCTGTATAATTCTCTGGTGTCTTCTCATTTGGAGTATTGCAGTGTTGTGTGGTGTACCACTGGTATCACAAATCTAAAAAAGTTGCATATGCTCCAAAAGAGAGCTATCCGTTATATAGCAAATGTACCTTACCTTTATTCTACGGTAGAACTTTTTCCTAAATATGATATTATGCCTGTATTTAGTTTATTTGACTACAGGTTAACCCTGATGTACCGGTGTTTCCTGCGAAATAAAGAAAACTACATTGTCACTTTAGCAAAGCTGAAAGAAAATAGGTCTACCAAGGATACCCGATTCAAGGAACGGTGGGCTGTACCCACCCCTAGGGCATACGGTTGCACGCAGTCATTGAGTTACACAGTGCCTAAACTATTCAATCTACTTTTAAATGATGACTTCGATCCTTCAGTAGTATCTAATAAAGATATCAAGCATTACTGTATGGGCAAGATCACCACAGAATTACATAGCACGCAGGAATGAACTTACGCTCTATTTTCATTTTTTTGTGATGTGTTAAACGATGTGTTTCTTATTTTTGCAATGTACCGATATATGTATCCATTCAGTTTCATGTTTGCGTCAAGTGTGTAATAATTCGTTGTTTTGTTAGCTAAAGTGTAGCTACTACTTCTTTTAACTATTGTATAAATGTTCACTTTGATTAACTATTGTATTTTAAGTGTTCAATTGCACTTATTTTTATGAATGTCCACTGCACTGCCATGTAATAGGGAGTCGGGACCCTTGTCAAGCCACCTGTGTGGCTTTTAGTCCCGTCCCCTCCTTTTTTGACAAAGGAAAAATAAAGACTCATTCATTCATTCATAATAGCCCTAGCCCTGCGCCTGCCTGCGTTGTGCTGTGTATGGACGTTCTGTGGGAAGGGAGAGACATGAATGGCAGTACGCTGTTCATCCGGAAGCTGAAGGCGGTGCTCCTATACGAGCGCAGGACTGAGACCCAGGAGGGACAGAATCTGCCTACCAGCTGGCTTAGACGACAGTCGCGCCAGCTGTGCAGTTTCTTGGGCTTCAATAATCTCCTCTAGGGTCTTGTGGATACCCAGCTGCATGAGCCGTTCAGTGCTGTTCCGCTCGAGGATGCCCAGCACCCTCTTTACGCTCTTCCTGATCAAAGTTTTCAGTTTATTCTTTTCGAACCCGTACCATGCGTGCATGGCAGCAACGTACGTAATATGACTCATCAGGAATGGGTGAAAGAGCCTCAGGATATTGTCCTACCTGAGTCCCCCCCTTCTCCTCGAAACCCTATTAATCAACCTGATCATGTTCTCGGTCTTGGAAGTGTTGGCAATGGTCCGCCCGTTGTATACCCGTTGGACTCAATTACCATGTCCAGCACTCTAATGGCATCCACCCTGTGAATGGGGGCGCCACTGCCGGTGTGACGTGCAATGTCCACCTCTGATAAAGGCGAATTCCAATCCTTCGGCTTGGCTCCCTTTCTGTAGGGCCTGCATAAGCAGTTCCGATTTACTCGAAGAGCATCTCAGCCCTGTGCCGGCGAGAACGAGCTCCGTCTGATCGATGGCTTCCTGGAGGGCAGTCTCGACCTCTTCTTCGCTGCCTCCGGGACACCAGATGGTAATGTCATCAGCGTAAAGCGTGTGGTTGATGCCCTTGACTTGACATAGCAGTTTGGACAACTCGCACGTGGCAGTGTTAAAGAGAAGCGGGGATATCACCGCCCCTTGCGGCGTGCCTTTGCGGCCCAGTGCGAAGGGAGCGGACTTGAGGTCCCCGATGTTGAGCGTGGCCTTCCTGGATTCGAGAAAGGAGCTGGCGTATCTGCGAGAAGTTTCCCCCAGCCCAAGCTCGGAAATGGAGTTTAGGCTGTGCGCGTGAGAGATGTATCACATGCATTTTCCAAGCCAAGACCTAGGATGCCTCTAACGTCCATCGCGTTCACGTCTATGACCTGATGTTTGATTAGCTTCATCGTGTCATGCGTCGACAAGGACGGACGAAACCCAACCATGTTGTAGGGGAAAAGACCCTTCTTCTCGATGTGCTTTGAGATGCGGTTGTGAATGACGTGTTCCGCCACCTTGCCGACGCAGGACGTGAGGGATATGGGCCTAGGATTGGCTAGACCCGGAGGGCGCCCCGGTTTGGGCATTAAGACGACCGACACCATTTTCTAGGAGTCTGAAACAGAGCCCTCCTCCCATATCCGATTGAGCTCATGAGTAAGGAACTTGGTGGATTCGTCTTCCAGGTTCCTGAGGGTTCTGTCAGAGATGCCATCCGGCCCCGGAGCCGATCTTTCATTAATGTTTTGAAGAACTTCGCAGACCTCGCTGGCGTAAGGGAGCCCTGTGCAGGAAGAATAGTCAGAACAGCTCGAGGGGCCAACAGGTCTGCGAGCCAACCCGTCCAGTATGGCATCTTCAGATTCAGACTGTCTGGCCACATGGAGAATTTTAGCAATGGCTTGCCGTCTATTAGTCTTGGAATTCGACTCGTTCAAAAGGTGTTTAAGCAAATTCCACATGAAACCGATGTCACACCACCGAAGTACATGTACTAGATTAACGCGCCATCACCTCTAGAAGTGAAGGAGATGCAAGAGTGGCACGTACGGCAAGCAACCCGGTATATCCGCCAGCCAGTTTAATCTGCCTGCATGGTTAAAATTTCTGAGAGTCAGTCTCAGGTGGGAAAGGCGAGGGAGTGTGCATTTCTTCACGCAGCCAGTGTTGTTGACCGACCGTTCCGCGAAGTGATGGAGCAACAACCGTTGCCAAACGGTTTGTCGACGTCGGCTCGACGTTTTGTCGACGTCGGCGCGACCGGGCAGTGGAGCGATAGTGAGCTAGCAGCGCGTTCCGCAAAGACATCGGTCGCTCGTGTGCGCTCAGAAAGGCGTGTGATTTAAATTAAACAGCTGTGGGACTCTTTTTAATCAATCCTTTAATGAAGCAGCTCCTGCTTATATTCAAGCCCGTGACCTCAGAATCGTGGTGTGCAGCAGAACCCACCGTCTAGGGTTTTCAGATTTTCATCCGTACCGTGCATTTCGGGGCCTCTATGCGGCACTAAAAACGGTTTCCTAATTCGGATAAGAGCACGAGAAGGTATATGGAGACGTGGCGCAGAGTGCGAGTTTATGTTTAACTTGAGAACATTATCCCAGCATCGTCGGCGTTGAGAACGACTTCAGATGGACTATGCCAACAGTGCGTATGCAATAATTCCACATTAATGGCTGAGATTCTGCATGGTGCTGCGATCACGACAGAGAAACATTTATATTCTCATCTGATCGAGAACAAATGTGTAAACAGGACGCAGGGTAACTTACGGCGTTGCTCGATCCTCACGTCAATTACATTTCTGTTCCACCTTAAATTCTGATCATACGCCACCCTAGCCTGACGAGTTTTCGTCGGCAGGTGTTAATGCCTTTGCCAGGGGCAAATTTTAGCACAGAGAAATCGGTCAAAATGATTTATGGTGAGGAAACAAGTACAGCATGATGAGATATCAACACAACAGCAAGCCGCTCCCATATAGTTCAAGCATACCCATACTGCCACGTGGTAATGCGACGTGATGGGCAGGGGTATATATATATAGCATGCGTACATGTCTGTACGAATCTACCGTACGAAGATAAGACGGGCATAGCCCGCCGCCTCTCCTGCCGCTGTTCTTTCCCTCCCTCGTTTTGTCACTGTTGCTTCCTTCGTGAGTTCTCGCTTCCCTTTTCTATTTTCTCTCTCTCTCTTTTTTTTGAAAGTATTGTCTGGCCCCCAAACTGGGTGAGCGGCCCTTGTGCAGCGGGTTCGGCAATGGCCGTTTCATTTCCCTTACATCCTTTGAAGAAGGCTGGTCCTCCAGCCGAAACTGTCAGGGTAAAATAAATATTTGTTTCCTATATTGTAGTACGAAGTCTTTCACTATATATATATATATATATATATATATATATATATATATATATATATATATATATATATATATATATATATTATATATATATATATATATATATATATATATATATATGGGTGTTCTGATCTGCCAAGAAAGCATATATATAGCCGTGCAAATGCGCGCTGACTGTTCCGTACATCTTCCGACGCGTTAATTCCATTGGCTCGTGTTTCAACGTTGACTGGCGGTCATTAAGAACGAAAGAACATTCAGTGTATAGCCTTTCTTTTCTACTCAGCGTCAATGCTGAGGAATATGCGCTCTTCGCTTCCGACAAGCAGGCGGCCTCCATGGCACAGCTCGCCCGCCGGGATCGCGACGCGCGCAATTATTAAACGGCTCTGAGCGCGCTTCAAGAAACGCACATCACGCTGCATGCGCGCCTTATAGCGAAAAGACGCTGACCTCGGGCGAGGCACGCCAGACAGACAGCTCCAAGGTGTTTCTTTTCATCGTTTGCGACTGCCGTTCGCGAGTGGGCATGCGCTTCGCATTAAGGTTTGTCTGCAGTCACCGCGTCAAGCTCCGTCCCAAGGATGCGCACGAGACAGGCTTTGCCAGCCTGGTACAAGGCCTATTACGCTCGCAGGGACGACAGACCAGATGAGTCGCTGCTGGCATGCAGGTATACTATACGCGGAGGCTAAACATTCGGAACCTCGACGCGGCGAGACCGGATGTGTGCGCGTCGTCTCTTCTTCGCTGACTATTTTCGTCCATTATTCTTATTTCTTTCTGTTGTCCCGTCCCTTCATGATGGTTGCTTTGTGCGCAAGTACATGAAACGACCCCGGTGAACAGGAAGACGCAGCATGTGTTCTGAATCATGTCTGTGTGTCGTCTACGGTGGTGATGAGTTGAAGTTCGAAGTTTATTCGGAAAAGTCAGCGGAAATACAAAAAACAACAAGAAAAACAAGACATTCCATGGAGCACAAACTTCAGTAGCAGCATGCGTACAGCAATAACTTTTTTTTTTAATAATGGACAAGACTGATAAAAAAAGTCGAAATAATCTCAATAGAATGCCGTGTTTCTAAACTTTCTATAATAAGTAAACATTTATAAGCGTCCCAGAATATACTGTACGACCGCGTTGATTTGAAATAATTCGCCCCGCCACGGTGGTCTAGTGGTTATGGCGCTCGACTGCTGACTCGAAGGTCGCGGGATCGAATACCGGCCGCGGCGGCTGCATTGTCGATGGAGGCGAAAATGTTTGAGGCCCGTGTATACTTAGATTTAGGTGCACGTTAAAGAACCCCAGGTGGTCGAAATTTCCGAAGCCCTCCACTACGGCGTCCTTCATAATCATATCGGGGTTTTGGGACGTTAAACACCACATATTAAATGAATTATTTGAAATAATTAAAAATAGTCCCATGTCATAGTACCAAAATATTCAAGTGCCTGGGTGCCATGCCCTGTGGGTTGAGAATACTGATGGCCCAGTGAAAAGTTAACAGAGAAGAGGTCAGAGAAACGGTTCTTTTATTTATTTATTTCAAAAACACCGCCAAAGGCCCTCATGACGAGGGTATTAACATGGGGTGGGGAAACAGGCATCGGTTACAGGTTATGCATCACAAAAGTTGAAACAAAAGAACGTACAAAATAAACGGAGTGAAACATAGCGTACAAAATTCGTTTTCAAAGAGATAACAAATGAAGAACAGAAACAGAAATCACCAGGAAAAGCACTGCAAAGCACAACAAAAAGAAAATTAAAATACTAAGTTCAGGAGGCAAGTTGTAGGTGAACAATATCTTGAAATTTGCTAAAGCTTTGTTCTGCAGCAATGTCTGATGGTAATGCGTTCCACACGGTTATTGTTCAAGAATGAATGTTCATGGGAAGACTGGCAGTTTATGCGTTTGATTTTATGCGTATGACCACGACGTGGGAAGATAACTAGCGGTGACTGAAAGAATTCATCATTAAGTGAAGGATGATGTTAAAGCTTATGGAAAAGTGATAACCGGGTAATTTTACGGCGAACTGCAGCTTTGTTCTTTAACGAGGTTACGCTAGTGTAACGTGAACAATCAGAAAAAATATTATTATTATTATTATTATTATTATTATTATTATTATTATTATTAGTAGTAGTAGTAGTAGTAGTAGTAGTAGTAGTAGTAGTAGTAGTAGTAGTAGTAGTAGTAGTAGTAGTAGTGACTTTATCTGGATTCAACCAGTTGTGGTCTCCCAATTACGGAAATATACATCATTAGGGGATCGGCGGTATTGGGCCCATGGAGCCAAGAGTCATATTCCGGTGGTCGGCATGGCTACAGAAAAAGTTCTAGCGTGGTTGTCCGAAATTATTGACTGGAGCAATCTATGTGCCACCTTGCTTCACCATGTCATATGTTTAGTGAATTCGTACGTCAACTGAACGCAACTTAACCACACCATCCTGAGCACCGACAACTGGTTCTTGGCAACTTCGACATGCGATTATGTACTACATCCCTTATGTTTTAGTGCACTGAGAAACTACACACACGTATGGTGCGGATATTCGTGCTACAATAACTTCACAGAGAACAAATGCTGCACAGCTAGTACATTTCCTATGCCTTCAGTAGCGTAGTCTGAAAAACTATAGCTTCTTTCTCTTTTTTCTTTTTTTGCTGCGCCTGTTGGGATGTACGGAGAGAGAAGAACGTAACTCCTGGATAGCGCAACTGTGGCGCTCTTAGCTGATGAGTGACATAAACGGCTTACGCCAAACAGTCGGGTGGACGGGAAGGGAGCGAGATAACGGTTTGATAAGTACATTCTCGCTTCATGCTCGCCTGACGGTGAGGCGCAACTATGTCGCGTCGCTCGTTCACTCGTCTATGACAACAGCGTGGTGCTGGCAGTTCAGTTTTTCGCTTTTACGGCCGGTGTTCACTATACACTGCATGAAACAGCAGCGTCAAGTTTCTTGCATTTCTGCGAAGGGTTTTTCCGCAAGACGTGCTTCAGTTCCTCCACAGGGACAAACCTCAATGTGCTCTTGGTTTGAAAGTCGATAAGCCCAATTTACATGTTACTTGCTTAACTACAATGACCTCAAGTCGTTTTGAAAAGGTAGTGACAGGTAGTGCAACTGTCGGTTTCTAGAAGAGGCCGAATTGTACTTGCACGATAAGTTCCAATGTTGGCTTAGCTCGACTAAAGAAATTCCACCACTTTACCGGTGAATTGAATTCGCGCTGTGGTTAAGCCACATCCACAAATGCAATATAAGAAGCACCACGGGCCGTACACTATACGTAATGGTTTATTTCAACTTTCGTTCTCTTCACCATATACATTGGACGCCACATTGCCGCCGATATATCGTGCGTCTTGAATTCAGCCAGACTGACTTAAAGATAAAAATCGTAAATTAAATCTGCTTATTTCTGAGCAGGTTTTTGGAAACGCGCATATTTCTAAATGCCTTGCTCTACGGGACTTCCGTTAAACAAATAATATCTCACTTCAGTCCTTCTTAAATCCCGAAACTGCAACGTGTGCCCTAAAAACAATTAGGATCCGAATTAATGCCGCTTCGTTAAATATCACTGCCTCAGGCAGGTCGCCTAAATCGACCAATTCATCATCCATGCTCATTAGTAAGAGGCGTGCCACCGTGGCCGCGCGCGGTTCTTTACAAATATGTTCCGACAGGAAAGAGAGAACAGGTGCCACGAGGGCGACCAGACCTGCCCCGAGGCACCCGCATGCGAGCGGAGCACAGCCCGAGGCACACCGCCAGCCACACAGCGGGCTGCATTGCGCGTCGTATACTGCTGAAATGGGGCGAAGTCAGCGAAGTGGCCGGGTTGTCGGCAACGGCTTTTTTTCTGCTCGCTTTTCGATCGCACGCCGAAGGAGAAGAAAAAAAAAAGTTGCTGCTCCACTGCACGTGCCACGCGCTACTTTCTTCCCGAGAGAGAGAGTGATTCGTGAAAGAAATGAAAAGGGGCGCTATTTTCTGCCTCCCGTCGTGGAGGCACGGCTCAGCGCCCATCTTCCCGATCGCATTTACATGCGTAACTGGGTCCTTTCCCTTCGCGTCGATATACGAGAAGCAGTAAGTTTCGATAAAAAGGAAGTCTGTGTGCCTATATACTATATGGCGCTTCAAAAGGCGGTTTACAAGACCGTCAGAGCAAGAAGGAACGAAGCGACAAAAGCGGGAGCAGCGCTTGAAGCTTAACTTCATAATATGTGAGAACGTATATATCTCCATCATTCAAGGCCCGCATGATCTCCGGTGCCCACATATACGCATATATGCGGGCAGTAGGCATCAACGTGGCAGTCTATCAGCGACATCAATATATATTAAGCGAGTTTGAGATGTTTAGATATCGACTTCGCCGCTAACTGTACATGTAGCGCTAAAATAGCTTATCTATCCATATAAAAGTTATTTTAGAACTGTTCTATTAATATATGAAGAGCGACTATTGAATGTTTCATTCGTTCACTCATATACTGCTGCTCTCAACCAGGAGCATAGCAGGATGACAATACAGAAAGTCAATGTAAAATAGGGAAGAGCTACGAAATAGGTAAAGTATAATGAATGTATAGGAAAGAAAGGATTACATAAAAACAGCAAAAAAGAGTGTTTACATAAATATACACGATGCTGTTTTAATACATTTGTGTACAGTACACTAGTGTACTTGTCGCACACTTAAATGCATTCAGATAATAAACGCAGAGATTTTGCGTTGCATAAAGTATTCTAAAACAGAGGGAATGGTGGAAAGAACCCGTGTTGTTGGTTGCCCCCCTGAGGTAGCAACCAACAATGACTAGGGAAGAAAAAAGAAGGGGGGGGGGGGATTGGATTATATGTCATGTGGTGTGGTTAGGACAGCTGTACTCCTTTAACACTTTCGATTGTACTAGTGAATTCAGAAAGTGATTTGGTATTTGTGATAGATGAATGGTGCCATTCTCTTATAGCGAGCGGGAAAAAAAGAATGTTTAAAGGTCTTGTTGTTGTAGGAACATTAACCTATAGAGTCGGATACAACTTAGGAAGTCCGGAGTGGCCCCGCCCAGACGACCGAAGCCGCCGGCAGCCGATCGCCTCCGCTTCTAAAGAAATAGACCCGCTCAAGCACTCGGCAATGTTCCCCGAAAGCGGGGTTACCAGCCGCCCGACTCATGATGTCAGTGTGGTGGTGGTGGTGAAGAGCATTTATTAACAAAGAGAGGTGTGGCACCTCTTTAGAGGTTCCTACAGACTTTGTGGAGTCTCTATGCCGGGACTCCATTGGTTGAAGCCGCCGCCCTGGCTCTCTGTACCAAGGCCTGTTGGGCCCAAAGGTCTGAGCAGCCGAGCAGGGCCGCCTCCTCCCAGTCCTCTCGTATAGGGTTTGGGTGAGGAGTAAGGGCTGTGTTGTTTTGAAGAGCGCGCCCAATGGGGCAGGCCTGTGTGCACCCGCCTTTGAGGTAGAAACGCCGCAGACTCCTAAAGTAGTATCCGACTGTAGTTTATTTGTATGGTATTTACCTGTAGGAAATATGGAAAACGACATGTACTTCGATGCTTCTGTTTTATACATACATACATACATACATACATACATACATACATACATACATACATACATACATACATACATACATACATACATACATACATACATACATACATACATACATACATACATACATACATACATGCATGCATGCATGCATGCATGAATCCTGCATTGGCTATAAGTTCATGTTGCAATTCACATGAACAATTATTTCGTGACTAGTCCTTATCCTCAAGAAGACTTGTGTGGACGTACGTCGTCCATTGTTTTATGACTACAACATTATCAACGTATGAAAAGGTCACTATATGCTGCTGCTGGGGATGACAATGTGACGCCACAGAGCGTTTGCAAGATACGTAGCAGAAGTAATATCAGCCTGCCTCTCACTACCTCTTCCAGGTAAACTGAAAACTGCTCGCCTGTGTCCGGTCTCAAAAGGATGCAACGAACAATTGTCCCCTTATCGACCAATATCAGTTCTGCCTGTTTTGTCAAGTGCACGTGAAAGTGCAATAATGGTGCCACACAATGGACAATGTTCCTTTTCTTTTTCTTTTTTTCATAAATATAATTTTATAAGAGATACCCAGTAGGGCTTTCAAAAAAAAAAAAAGACGGTAGATTATCAGGTTGCACCCTTCGCTGACCTGCGCAAAGCGTTTGACGGGGTTTGTCATCGATTTTCTTAAAAGATAAATTGAACACCTATGTGGTGCACGAGGCAGTCGACGTTGGTAGTACAAAGCTACTTCGCCAATCGGCACCAATTGGAGGTCATAAATAACGAGTCATTGGCATAAGTTTCAATGAAGAATGGGGCACCACGTCGCTTTACACGTGGTCCCGTCCTATTTATACTTTACGTAATACGACATCCGGACCGTACATCCCTCCTGGATCCGCGCACCACCAGGACCAACAGTCTGCTAACGTGGGGCTGTTTTTTTTTTTAACGGGACGAAAGCGGAAATAGGCGTTGTCACAATCGCCACTCCCGCAACATGCATCCGCTTCGCTCATTTTTTCCACACGCACGGTTGAGTGAGGGACTCGAGCCTACACCTGCCTGGACCGAGTTTTATCACCTGTCGGATATTTTGACCCGTCTGTGATAGCCAGGTGTTTATCACAACAGCACCGGACAATAAAGTATGCATCGCGACAAAAAAGGACATGAAAACTTTCTTTAAAAATACATTTTATTTAAATAACTGTTCTTGTCGTGGTCCTCACTGTTGTTGTTATGGTCGCTGTTCTTGTTGGTGGTGTTGTGGTGGGGTACTCCGTATACTGGGAACGAGTGCAGATACGCTTGCAAATGGGTGTGACCAGTGCCTTTTTTCGAATGCTTATTATCGGATCATTCCATCTTAAGTGTACACCAGATCGATGTTTTGTCAATAATCTCCGATTGCTTCAGAAGAAAAGAAAACAACCTTATTGTGTGTGTACAAATACACACACACACACACACACACACACACACACACACACATACACACACACGCACATATATATATATATATATATATATATATAGGAGAGCTGAGAGCCGAGCCGCCGCCCATAGTGTAGAATCGCAAGGAGACTCAGGAGAACGAGACACAACAAGAGCTTGCTGCGTCTTGTTCTTCTTGTTGCGTCTCGTTCTCATCTCATGTTTTTGTCTCCATAGCTTGAATCTTGATTTACTACCTCGGCCTGAGTGTTCTTCAGATTGTGAAATTTAAGACTGCATAATTCTTTTTTTTTTGTCTTGTGAAACCCAACGCAAGTATGGACACAGAGCTTTGGCTGTTTACATCCTCTGTGTTACACGGCGTCAACCGAGGGCAGGGGGGGTAAGGGTAAGAAAACGATCCCCTGCAAACCAATATTAGAAAAGACGACTTCTATGTTCATATATCCAGTGACCATTACTGGAGTTTGTGTGCAGTGACATGCAGCGTATACGGTGTTCATGCGACAAACTCACGTACTGTACATCCTTCTTCCCTGTTGTGACACTCAGAGGGATGTGTATAAGTTTATTGTTATTCTAATTACTGATCATGCGCCTGTGCAGCATCACGATACCAATCAGCATCTCAAAGTGAGTCGCGGTCCAGGTTCTGTCCCCGCCCCCCTCCGGAAAGAACCTGAACCGCGCCTCGCTGTATGTCCAAGGCATTTTTTAACGTCATGATGCTGCTCTGATAACGCTATTTGATGTGTTATTCTGAACCCTGTATGTTGTATGAGTAGCCGGCGGCTACTCATGCTATATATATATATATATATATATATATATATATATATATATATATATATATATATATATATATATATATATATATATATATATATATATATAGCAACAAATAGCAACAAAAAGAGAGAGAGAGAGAGAGAGAGAGAAACTGAAAGCACATAGTTGCAAGCAGCAAAAAGCAACTTTCCAGGTTGTAGACATCGACATTAATAAATGCAACAAAAAGTGTTGTCCAACTTATTTCATTCGTATCTTGTTCTTTTTTAAATACATTGCATTTAAGCGAGAAAATAAAAAAACTGAGTGCGTAAAAAGCGAAAAGGCGCCTACAGACAAGTGAAGCTAACAAAAATTAAGCGCAAAAGTTCCTCCTGGGTACCTTAAACCCCGGAAAAGTGAGAAATTATTCGGTTACAGTTGTCGTGCTTTGTCAAGGCGAACATCAGAGAGTATGAAACGAGGTGTCTCGTTCGTAACCGATTCAAGAGACTTCTGCATGGCCGCGGTTGTGGTTTGCTTATGCAACCAGCGACAACCCGATTAATGCAGTCTGCGTGCACAGTAAAGAAATATTTACTTAACGATGCAATGGTTATATTCGCTCAATATCTTTCTGCTAGTCGCGAAACTCTCGCGTAACTCTATGGTAGTGTTTCAAAGCTCGAGTCAATTGTCGGCGGAAAATGTGCAATTTGCTGCTCCGTTTTTTCGCTCCTTCCGTGCGGTGACCCCGATTCTTCGGGGCGGTGAGAGTGCACAACTTTTGTCGATCGCAAACCTGTACGTGCTGGGTGCGGTTACAAGGGCGTCGACGAGACAAAAAATAAAACCTGCAGCAGCGAGCACGCGCTAGCGGCGCGTACCGTTTAATTCGGTCACATATCTCGCTTTGTAATTCCAGAAAGACCCCCCGTGGTAGCTTATTAGCAGCGCGCCGTATACAGAACCCCAGGTGGTTAACATGAACTCGGAGACCTTTGGCGTGCCTCGTATGATGGTAAAGGCACGTAAAATACCAGATTAAAAAAATTCAGCTAGCAAACAAATAATTCAACGTGTTTTTCTTGCTTACATTATGTTCACGGCAGTTGGGCAAAAACTGTGAATTTCTTTTTTAAAGCGAAGGCTTTCTGAAAAAAAAAAATTTTTTTAAGTACCGCTAGTTTGCTTGCTTTGCCTAAAGTTGCGCGCATGTCGTGGATACTTTTTGCCGACGATGGCAAAGGTGATTGTGTAAATTTCAGTGACTATCACGGCAACAGCTAAGTTGGCAAAACTTGAAAACCTTGATCTCTAGAGATTCAGAAGAAATGAAAATTCCGGACTTGGCAGCCAATTTTGCGCATTGTTCCGTTCTTGCCATTTTCGTTTCTCCAAATTCAAGAGCTGACACTCTTCGACAATAGGTCAGTGCTGCCGCAGTCTATGACTAAATCAGGGGCGTAGCCAGGGGATTGGGAGTTGGGGTTTCAACCCCCCCCCCCGAAAATTTGTGAATTTTGCTTGCGTAATATACACGCACACATACAAACGCACGCACGAACGAACGCACGCCCCTGGACTGAATGTATTTAGACCAGTAGCAACAGCGCCTTTTTTTTTAGCTAACCAATGTGCGTACACACACACTGACGAACGTCAACGCCTGCCGTTGCCAAAGCGTGAGCTGCCACCGGCACGCATGAATTATCTGCGTAAAATCGTGACTTTTCTCTTAAAGTGAAAGTTTCGCCTCTGTGCGTCGGAACTTCCTCTTACTCTGGCCTACTTAGAGATTTCTTAAAGGCCAGGGGCGGCGCCAGTGGGGGGTATGGGGGGGCTCCAGCCCCCCCAAAATTTCCGCCTGCCCCCCCTTTGCCCCCCCCCAAGAGCAAGCGTAGTCAAAATACAATGCATATGTTCCCAGCCTCTCGCCCTCCCTGAAGGAACCCACTTGTCGTGGGTGCCCCCCCCAGTAAAAAAATCCTGGCGCCGCGCCTGCTTAAAGGCAGCGTGTGCTGTTCAGTTAATGTTAAGCGGTCTGGCAGTCACAAAGTGCTCTTACTAAACGAACCAAAATGAACTTTCAAAGTGTTTTCGGCACACGGACGCGTGAAGTTTGGCGCAAGCCCACAACACAAGCCCCGACATGCCGGCAGCGACAAGGCGCCGACGCCCGACGCGCCGTTCTTAGTTACCACCTTTACCGCCAGGTGAGCGCGCTACGCTTCCCCTTCGTTCCCCCACTACGATTGTCGTCGCCGTCGAGTGTGACGTCAGATACGTCAGCTCGGCATTTGGTTCGCGTTTAGCGGTGGAAGCGGCGCACACCAGCGTCCTTGCTTCAGCGGCCAGACACTCGGGGCAGCGGAGCTTCGTCTCGCGGCCTCGTTTGCGGAGACTGGTTTTTCAAGTGGCGCCGGCATTTGGAACGTCAAGTGTTTCTCCTTCAAGCCGTTGTCCAGACCTAGGCTGAACCATGTGTCCCGTGGTTCTGCTGGCGCTGTTGTGTAGCCTTCTGCTGCTCTTGCTCGAGGTTGTGGCCGCGCTGTCCGTGGCCTTCAACCCAATGCGCGTGGAGAAGTTGAAGCAGGGCAACCTGGCACGAGTCTCGTTTTCTGCACCCGCTTTGGAGCCGCGGTTCTTCAGCGTCGCCTCGGACAATCCGTATGTGGCATCGGTGACCGATCTAAACGTGACTGAAACGGGCGCTTTTGTCAACGGGACGTTTACCGTGAAGGCGAACTTTCTGGGTCACGCAAAGGTGCGCGTTGTGACCAATGGCACCGAGTCGAACGAGTTTCTACCAGTCAGCGTAGTGCGGAAGCAGAGCAGACTCTCCTTGATTTTTACGGTGTCCGTGGCCGTGCTAGTTTCATTAAACTACATCAACATGGGCTGTGCTTTAGACATGGAAGTTGTGAAAGACGTGCTGCGAAGACCTATAGGACCGGTGGTAGGCTTCTTCAGCCAGTATCTCGCCATGCCTTTGGTGAGTGTCACTGCCCTACATAATGTATTAAGTTGCTGTTCCGTCCAAGCGCTTGTCGTGCGAAAGTGCATCTTGCTTGTGTAGTTAAATCAGGCGGCTGCCGTGCACTGCCCGCTGACCGGCGCTGCCTGAGGCAGCCGATGATTGAAAGACGTTATTGGCATTGCACACACACACTCGCAGCGTTGGCTGAAAGTGGCTGACCCTCGCGTGCCTGCAACAAGACCGTGCTTATGGCACGCGACAGCGGACGCCGGAGGCCTTGTCTAAAGGCGGACCTTGACGCCACCCATTCTTCTAGGAAACCCGTCGCAACAGATCGAGTCGCGGATGTGGTGTGTCGGTCGCTTTCCTGTGGCCTGTCGGCATTTGATAGCGGGGTACCGCGCGTGGATGTTGTTAGCTTCGTGCAGGCTACTCGCAGTTGCACAATCGCCACAAAACGATCACTTTCGACTGCGTGCTTTCGATGTGGCACGAGTCATTCTGTCATTGTTGTTTCTTTCCACCGCATTAGCGAGGCAAACATACGGTTGTCGGCAGGTTGTGTAAGAGCCACGTTTATTGAGTGTTAAATAATTCTCACTGTCGAAGGGACCAAAAGCAAGTGCGACGGACAGGAATAAAGATGCGAAGCCCCCTAGCACAATAACAGGTCCTGTCAAAATTTCGGCTCGAAACATGCGTGCCGGAGGCTGTACAGAGAAATGGAAATTATACAGGACTCGCATTGACTGTACTTTTTTTATTCCGAAATATCTCCTGATTATTGCAAGCGCATAAACTGCATGCATTATTCAATTTCATAAATCAATTTCCTCTTTGACTTGCTTCTCTAGGCAAAAGCAGTTTCATTGCTACAGTCTACTTGCCTTGTGTTTTCAAGAGTCACCTTGCGTTTATTGCATTATATGCTTTTTTGGTACTGTTTTCTGCCTGCAGTTTCATGAGTGTTCCATGCAAAATCTTTACATGACCTTGGAGCTTTGAAAAAGATTACCCTGGGCAGCCTCATATTGCATATGAAGTATGACTGGCTTTGACTCCGTAATATTGATCACATTGAGAAGATGCAGCTGATTTGTGAGGTCACATTTAAATGTGTGAGCAGTGATCAGTACGGTTGTTTTACTGCGTTGAATGGGTTTGTGAAGGGGTAAACTTGGCTTCTGCAATGCACCCCTTGATCACTGTGCCAAGTGACTCTTCTTTCAGGGGATATACTTAGCACCGCTGTTGCGCAAACCTTTGTCCGTGGTGTGTTGTAGAGGGAAGGGGATAGTGCTTTCTCATTTCATTATTCGATTTTATTTATTTCTCCCTATGGATTGAGCGAGCTGATAAGAAGTGCCTGACTGCCTCACCTGGCACCTCTTGTAGGCTTTTAGGATGTGCAAATGTAAGAAATAAGGTCAGTAAGTTATGGGCACCCATGCTGCAGTACCCTTGAATCTATCCCACTGAGTATAAAAGCTTAGCCTGGTTATTGAACCGCAGGACTGAATTGCCCAGTTTTTATGTGAAATTGAGGGCTTATCACTTTCATGAGGGCAATTAAGGGTCCAGGAAAACCCGCTGAGTTAACCGCATTTTTGTTGGCAGTGCTTTTGTTATAGTTGTATCCAGTCCTTCATACTTGCTGTGGTGCCAATATATTTTACGTTTCTGGGGCATCACACTCTTGCCCAAAACATGTACTACTAACTGTATGAGAAATTGCATTATATGAAATACAGAACAGCTTTTCCTTCGTAGTTTGATAGTGCCACTGAAGGGCACCATAGAATTTCATCTTGGATTCAGCAAAATTTATTTCCTCATAGAAAGTAAATTTGTCTGGCTGCTCTGTTTGTTCGCTGGACAAGAATTATTGTTAGCAATTTTTTTTTTCCGAGGTCAGAAGTTAAATTGCAAGCCAGGCACGTAGCCAGGGTTTTTTATCGGGGTAGGCAAGGCCTCATTGTTTGAAAGGAAGTCTTTCCATGGCAAAAATAAAAAAGTTGCCTGGAAATATAGAAGGCTGGACGAACTTCAGGGAGGGGGGGGGCTCTGGCCCCCCTGGGCCCCCCCTTGCCCACGTGCCTGTTACAAGCTGCTTTCGTTTAGACAAAGTGCGGGAACAATATATGCTAAGTTTTGGGTGCCAGTTAAAGAGCCCCAAGAGTCCAAAATAATCCAAAGCTTTCCATTACAGTGTCTCTTGCAGCATCTATGTCATTTTGTGGCATTGTACTTCATCGGTCAGGCTAATTGGCCATGCTATCTCAACATTGCACTTCATTGTTTATCTTACTGCAGGTGGCATTTGGAATGGCACAGTGGCTTTTTGAAGAAGCTTACCTGCAGCTTGGGCTTTTCACATTTGGCTGTTCCCCTGGAGGAGGAGCTAGCAACATGTGGACTGTTCTTCTTGGTGGAAACCTAAACTTAAGCATTGCTATGACCTTCATCAGCACCATAGCTTCATTGGGTAAGGGTTCAATTGTTCGAATCCCCGGACCTTGTTGCATCACGTGTTTCTGTGGTGACACTCTCATATTGTTAAAAGTATGGAATTTGCGACAAAATAACCCATTTGTTCTGTCTGAGCCTCGCATCACTGACAAACATTAAAATTTGTGGGATAATTGCCCATGTTTATTTATTAGAAGTCCTGCTAATTAGCTAAATGGTTATTGACATTATTCGGTATGTGGTAATAGAATTTAAACTACCGCCACTCAAAAAACAATGTCTTTTTGAAAACTTTGTGCCTAGTACAATTTATAGTAAATGCACACCCAAAAGGTGCAGCAAAATGCATGGCTGTTTCATTTAATATGTTTGTGCACTGTGGAAATGTGTTTTATGGGAAACTGTCGAACAGGCAAGTGTTTAAGAAGTTTCTTTATAGCAATCTATCATGCAAATCAACATGTACATTTCACAGCAGGTTTGTGTAATTCTTGGAACTTGTATTACGTACAGTGCTTCTAGGAAAAGATTATACTTTAAGTGGTGGCCACTTACATTTCTGCCATTACAAGATGTCCGCTAATGTTGTTAGGTCAAATAAGTACATCAATTAAACATTAACACGTAATTGTATTGGTTGGTTATTATCATGCAAATTATGATGGCCACACCTTTGTGAAGGATGATCTGCAAAAGGTATTTTGTTTTGAGTTCCATAGTTTTATTTGAACAATCTCGGGTAGTTATAACAGTGGAAGGCAGTGTACGAAGATGAGATTGAATCGTAAGTAAGTACATGTTGCATTTTGATATACACTTTTCTTCTTTCATTGCTTTTGTGTTAAATGAATAGGCTTCTTTTTTTCTTCTGTTCCTTCTTTATCCATTGTGTATGTTGCAAACAATTTTTGGGCATACTTGTTGCTGTGTGTGAGTAGCTTTTATTTTGTTTTTGTTTTCTTCCTCTCAATCTACAGTGCTTATGTTATCAGAGTGCTTGACTGGTACTGTGTGACGGTTTTCTTTCCTAATATGCTAAGGTACAGCGTGAATCTGCTACTACTTTGGCAAGTGACTGAGATACTTGGGCTGTACAGATAGTGTGCATCGATTGTTCAGGTGCATCACGTAATTCTTGTAATCATTCTTCTATTGCATTCCTTGTTCTCTCTTCTTCTTTTTTTCTTTTTTTTTAGAAATGATGCACTGTAAGGTACAAAGATAAGGAACTCATGTTCTCACATGGAAAGTATGTTTTAAACTACAGGAAGTCAAAGCATTTTTGTCATTTTAATGGATCAACCTTAATAATAATAAATAGTGGGGTTTAACATCCCGAAACCACGGTTTGATTATGAGAGATGCTGTATTGGAGGGCTCCGGAAAGTTTGACTATCTGGTGTTCTTTAACGTGCACCTAAATCTAAGTACACGGGCCTCAAGCATTTTTGCCTCCATCGAAAATGCGGCCAGGATTTATTCCCGCGACCTACAGGTCAGCAGTCAAGCACCATAACCACTAGACCACGGTGGCGGGTAATGGATCAACCTTGAACATAGCAGTTATCGTTGTTAACACTTTTTGTGATGCAAGAATGGTGCTTGTAGGTAGTTTTAGAATGTCCAAGAAATGCCTGTCTGACTTTAGTGCATATCATGCTAATGAGACTCTTGCAAATGGCATTAGCATCTTTTAAATAAAATGGGGATTCTGTGTGGCTATTGTCTTGGAGAACATGTTCTTAGTGGGATTTTTAGAGGTAGCTACATAGGCACATTTGCTACATATTAGATTGACTTTCACTTATGGATGCAGCATTCATTTACGTCGAAAACACACTTGCAGTGAAAACTGAAGTATCTGGGATATCTTCTTAGCTAGTATTACTCTAAAGTATCTCTTAATTTTGAAATGTTGTTTACTTGCAAGGCTATTTGTTATACTTTCATTACTTCAGCAATTCTCAAGGAAGACCACCGAGACTATTAGCTTCAACATAATTTTTTTGCCCAGGGAAATGGTTTGACTCATTTAAATACTTAAAGGAGTACTGACACAAATTTTTAAAAATTTCGGATTGTTGCTCTAAATAAAAACACTGGTGTTGAGAAACCTAAAATGAGTATTGTGGTGCCTGGGAATGCATCGTATATATTTTAATTACCGCTACCTTAGAACGACACTTTCGGTTTCGATATCGAGAGGGCGGCTTCTCAGTGACGTTTCATAGCAGTGTGACGTCACGGGGATATAGAAACTCGCGACGTACTAGCTGCAAATCCGTCACCTGCTCGTGGTGCACATAAACAATGATGAGTGAATTGTCCAGTGACCCTAACAGTGATTTCTACGATTTGGGCTGCATGCAGGACGCAGAACTCGCAAACTCGGGGGAACTGTCTTGAATCGTCAGGATAATGTCCATTGCAGTGGTTCTCGCTTGCAGATACTCAGCGACGAAAACTTCAAAGTCAATTAAAATATTTTATACGTGTTCTCCAACTTCGGTGTGTGGACAGCATTGACACTGCTTACCAAGGAAACGAAAAATGTCCCTTTTGCGATGTCTCAAGATCGCGTCAGTACTCCTTTAAAGAGAAAATCGATATTGACTTAAACTCACTCAGTAGACTGATTAAAGAAGTTATGAAAGGAAAAAATTTGAGACACCGCATGGGCTAGCTTATCTTAGTTTGAACTAGTCCATGGTGAATCATTGCCCAAATGTTCCAACTAGCCCACTCACAACTCTCTTGAGTCATAGCCAAAGAAATTTGTGGCTCAAACAGTACGGGGACGAAGAACACAAACAAAATGGTGGGCGGCACAATGAATTATGAAATGAGTACAAGTTAAGAAATGTACTTTTACTATTTTGCTAACATGTGCAATATTTTTCTGAAATGTGTGAATGCCATGGCACGCATTTCTTGTCTATATGATACGTTGTTGAAAAGCCTGACCATTTGTGTAGCTCATGTGGAGTGAATTCAGAGTGCTATTGTTTTCTTGCTGCAGGCACAATGCCCCTCTGGCTGTTCACACTTGGACGCAGCCTGTTCCAAGAGGCATCGCTGCGCATTCCTTTCCGCAACATCTTCACCACATTGGTGTCAATGACACTGCCACTCGGTGTTGGCCTGGCCCTGCAGCGTTGGCGGCCCAAGGTTGCTGACGTGTGCAAGCGCCTGCTGGCCCCGGTGTCAGTGGCCATGATAGTGTACATAGTCGTGTTTGGCACGTACGCCAACCTGTACATGTTCCGGCTTATGAGCTGGCGAGTACTGTTGGCTGCGGCAGCCAACGTTTGGGTAGGCTTTGCAGTGGGTGCCCTGGCCACTCGATTTGCAGGCCTCCCATGGGCTGATGTGCTTGCAGTGTCCATAGAGACTGGCGTCCAGAACACAGGCATTGCCATTGTGTTGCTGGGCTTCTCCCTGCCTCAGCCAGAGGCAGATATTGCATCAGTGGTGCCTGTGGCGGCCTCTATTGTGACTCCCATCCCACTGCTGCTGCTGTTGATGGGGCAGAAGGTGTACAGCCGCTGCTGTCGCCGGGCCGATGCAGTGGCTGATGCTAAAGGTGTGGCGGCCTTCGCTGAGGTAGGCGCTGCAGGCGATGTGGAGGAGAAGCGGGCATTGACTGCCTGCAACGGAGCAGTGGCCAACGGGACGCTCGGTGGCGGGAAGGCTGCTGAGGCCAGCTACGGTGACGATCCTGAGCGGCTGTGATGTGTTGTCGGTGTGACTTGGTGTCCCTCACTCCTGTGCACTTGCTGTGGCCTTGTTTTCGGGGTTGCTTGTCTTTCCTTTCTTTCCCTATGAGCATATGCTTTGAACACTTGGGAAGAGATTCAGTTGCTTACTACTGACATTGTTGGCCTGCGCATTATTCTGACCAATGCAGTGTGCCTCAAAAGCAAGCTGAAATTATGAGTCTTAAATAGTGTCCTTTTTTTTGTTTGTGTGTTATCAGTAAATTCCATCCAGAGACGAGAAGTGTTTGCTCATTTTGTTTCATTATTTACATGAGCAAATGCTTGTGCATTTAATCTTCATTCACAATTAATGTTACCCACTTATTCATTAATTAAGCTTCACTAACATGCTTGCTATGCCAAATATACACATTTACCTGATGTAGTGATAAGTTAGGATAGTAAGATCTGTTTACTTTCTAAAGCAAAATAATGTGAGCAAAAGGTGAAACTTAAAAGTGTTGTAATTTTTTTTGAAACCATTTGATTTTCCTATGTGCACACTGCCCATCTGCATACAGGAGGATTGTGTGTTGCTTACTTTGTAAGCAGCCTAATCTGACCTCTGCTTTTACTCCCCCTTGAGTGCAGTGGGCTCAGTGCACTTACACTTCATGTCATTAAATATGTACAACTCTTGACATGTTCAGGGTATCATTATTTTTGCATATGCTTTTTTTTCCAGTTTAATGCAGGAAGTATGCCGTTATGGTAAACCTACAAAGCACATCTTATATGTGTGCCAAACATTCATTAAAGTAAAGGAATGGCCCGGTAGCTTGCAGAATGCTATGGTTAGTGTGTAGGAATCTCACTTTCTTTTGAGCTCCTATATTTCTCTTTACAGAGGTCTAAGCCAGAACAGCTTGATCTGTCCTTTGTATTACAAGTGGTTGTAGTGCATATTTGTTTCGAGACTATAAAGTAAAGTTAGTTTTGCCATATGACCTTTATAATAGAGCTGACGGCTTTGCAGAATCTCGTTATCAGTGGGAACCGTTTTATTTCCTTTTGTGTACAATTACAAACTGTTTGTAAAACCTCTCTCAGTACACTGTGATAGCCTATTTTGTTCATATTTGACTTCTGGCTCAAGTTCACTTTGTTATTCATGGTACATGGGGTTTTGACACCAAATTAAGTGTGTGCTGATTATTATTATTATTAATTTTTTAAAGGTGTGGTACTTAGTAGTGATGGCCAACTTTTCGCGACGTGACAAGCCTTTACAGCAGTGCTTGATAACTCGAGAATGGTGTGGTGGGGTATAACTTTGCATCATGGCTGCTTTTGCTTGCTGGCTTTTCTTGCAATGTTTGACCTAACAGTGGCTAACAACTGTTGCTTGCCATGCTCCGTTGCTTGTTTTGTCTCGTTTGTTCCATTTTCAATGTTTTTACTGTCTACCAATGCCTGTGGCGAGAGTACTACTAGGCCATTACATTCTTTCAGACCACTTAATAAGGACATGAACGGACTGTTCTACAATTAAAATTGGTGTACATCGGAAGTAACTGCTTGTTTATATATTGACGCACATACATATAGTCGCTAACTGATTTTTCGGGCATTTCCATGCTGCCACCACCTTGAAACTAATATATGAAGGTGGTTCAGCTTTCATATGTTACATGGCATCTCACGATTGCCTTAGTTTTTTGGACAGGGTATGTATGTCCGATATCACAAAAGTAGGGGCCATGAACAGTTGGTACCACCCAGGTTGCTGCCCGTAACCATGCTTTCATTGGTGAGTCTGTTTGATGATTCCCAAATGCTATATTGCCATTGCAAGTACATCTACACAGATTCGGCTCCGAGCCATAGCTTCAGTCCTGCGACGCACACAATGCATGTCGGGCTGCGTGACAAGGGGACACAAAATGTAGGTGTTCTGCGACAAGACACCTAGCGAACACTGACAACAAAATTTAAAAGTAGGTGTTTTTTTCACTGAAGTGCAACACCAAACAAAAGTCTCTAAAGAAATTTTTCATGCTGCTGGCATTGTTAGAAAGGACAGAACATTTTTCCTCTGTTGAAGTTCATTTTTTCTGGATTGCTTGATTGTTCAAACGTTTTTACACCCTCCTTTAAGGGGCAGCTCTGAAGGGGAATGATGGCGGCCAGCCGACCCCCCTTTATTCTTTCTGCTTTCTCCTACTGCCATGGAGGCAAGTATGGAGTGCCCTTCTGCACCCCCTGCAGGAAAATCCTGGTGCCACCTCTGTGCCGAAAAATCATTCACTGACTTTCTTTGTATGTGAAAAATAAAAATAAACAAGGTCCATCATCATGCAAGCTGTATAGGAATAGTCCATCTATATGTGGTCCAAGGTTTATAAACTGTAAAGCTAAGAGTTTTCTTTAATGTGTGCCTCATGCCACAGTGAAACAATCATTAATAATGACCAGCAGCACGAAGTGTAAAAGGTTGCATAGCATCTATTTGACTGCAACAGTTGCAAATAGTTCACTGTGTTGTTTCGAGTAAAATCCACTCTGGTTGATGTTCCATGTGTTCAAGTCATGAGTGCCTTAGCTTTTGCTCTTTCAATGAATGACAGAACATGTACCGTGCACCACAAAAATATTGCCTCATTAGGCATGTTTCAATTATTGGTCCTGGACTGGGATGGGAGCATCACAAAATTTTCTTTCTTCCAACCTATCTTTCCTTTTTTTTTTATCTTCAGGTGCGGTACGACAAGTTGGATAGTCCGCTACTGTCTGACTGATTTCATGGAGCAGGAAACCAGATGCGTGCCGATTGCTGTCTGTCTTATTCTACCGCTGCTTAGCGTGTTGCCTTATTGCTCTGCTGACTGTTTTCTTTTCCTTTTGTTTTGTCCTTGTCTTTAGTGAATTGTTAGTCTCTTTGAATCAGTGATTTTTTAATTGTTTGTTTGTTTTTTATTTGATTCTATTGTATTATTGAGGTATTAACTCGGGAGTCTGCGACTGCTGCTCATCATCCTAGGCAAATATTAGTATTTGCATTGTTCAGACCATTTTCCACTAGCACAGTTTGGTCTCCTTAGGGCCCTTGCTTTCTTTTTTTTAGCTGTTTTGTGCTTGGTGCTTCACTAACAGCTTTCTAACACCATGCTTCTGCATTGTACCATCAAGGATAAGCTTTCCAATTTTTTTCATCTGATGGCCAGGCGGGTGACCAGAATGCTGACCTTCTGCTCTTAGCAATCTTCTCTTGCAATGATTTTATTTCTTGTGGAAGGCAAGATATTTTATCTTCCTCTGTTACTGGTGAATTCAGACCGATTGCTAATGCAGTGGAATTACATGCGTGCGAAGCATGTGGAAAAAGCTGAATGACTGCTTTACTAACCAGTTTGTCTCTCTTTTTTTTCTTTTGTTTCGTTTGTCCATTTTCTGTGTGTGTGGTCCTGTCCTTGTTGACTCTCCTAGGGACCATCTCGTGACTTGGCCTCACTGCATGTCCTAGCAGTCGAGATTGCGGCTGGTCCTTGAGGAGTGGGCAGCCCTTTTACACCATCCACTGCATGGAAGAGGGATGAGCTTGCCCGACTGCTGGAATGTGAGCCAGTCAACTGGCCCAATTTACCTTTTCGTATAAAGTGTTTTGTAGGATCTGTTAGCTTCTTACTGCTGGAATATTTGCTAAGCATGCATGTAAAAGGGGTTTTATCGCTCCGTTCATGTTGTGGTTATTCGAGGTGGTAGTACTGGTATCCTTTACACTGTGCCACACTTTGAACAAATAGTGAACTTCAAGTGTTTGGATTAATCTGAGCTTTCCATGATTATTTGCAGGTCATGCTATGAACATTTTTCATTGCCTTGCGTCATTCGTGTTCAAAGCATTGCTCTTCCATTTGTCGGAATTATGGTGATAAGTGAATATCAAGGGCCATCACGCAGATTTTACTTCTATAAGCACTGTTCCTGCAGCTTCTGTTTGTAGTTGCTTGCACACTTCAGAAGTGGCATTTGTTAAAGCTGTAGTTTGAAGAATTTTGTCTCTCTGTCCATTACTGTTATTTAGAAAAAAGAAAAGCATTTCAAAGGTGTTCTCATTCATGCAACCATTTCATGAACCTAGCATTCTGCAGCTGGAAGTGCTTTCATTGTTGGATGTGGCATCATTTCCTTTGGTGAGCTAAGCCACAAGGAATCCACAACTGTGATTGGTACTTAAACATTTGGCTGGTGATTTTTTTGAAGTGGTCCATCTGTACTGATAACTGTTAAGAAGCACAGAAAATATTTTTGATGCTTCAAGGTGACCAGAAGTGTGTTTATTATGTCTGTATGACTGTAGCCCAATGTTCAAGCAAATTATATAGATGCATACTTTCCTGTTATAAAAACAAATAAACTAGCATAAACAAATGTGTGTAGACTTGTTTCATCCATCCCTGAAATTGAGATACAGCTGTATCTTGCAACTGCAGTGACTCACTTGAGCTGATGTTTCATAAAGGGGACTTAGCAGAGCAGCAACTGCTGCAACTGCTGCTGCCATTACAAAGACAAGTCTCTTTGTTAAAACGCCAGCTCCATGATCTCCAGCAACTATACAGACTGTTGTACTGCTGTTTACCAATGTTTCTTGAAGAAGAGATCACCAAATCTGACCATGATGCCATCTTCCATGAGCCCATGCTCTAGTGTTCACTTGCAGTAGAGCCAGTATTGCACATAATCCTGTATTGGTGCGAACTTTGGACATTTGTGAAGCCCACTCGGAGGGCTGCGTCTGGGGCCACTTTAAATATGCTTCGAAGTAAAGGTGCTGCAATATTAATGCTCCAGTGATAACATATACTGCAGCACCAACTTGATATGAAAAATTAAAAAAAAAAAAAGAGTCCTTCCACTTTGCGAAGCTGGGCGACAGCGAAAAATGTGTGGTGCGGCACGGCGGTATCGGTGCAGGTTTCACACCATCGCATACAGCAAGCATCGCGCCGTTGTTTTAGCTAGCCCACCTCCCCCATTACTTTATGCGGGTGCATTTTCGATGGAGTCGAAAATGCACCCGCAGATTTAGGTGCACGTTAAAGAACCCCAGGTGGTCGAAATTTCCGGAGCCCTCCACTACGGCGTCCCTCATAATTATATCGTGGTTCTGGGACGTTAAACCCCAGATATTATTACTTTATGCGGGAGAAGGTCTCTCCGAAACCTCGTGTTAGAACCGGCGGAACGACCGGCAGCGTCTCCGCTAGCGCTCGGCGTTTTGGCGTCTCGGGTTGCGTTTTTTCTCGCTGCTCTCGGCGTCCCTCCTCGTAAGCTCGTTGTTCCGCCGGCGTACCACCGGTACCACGGCCGCACAATCAATATGACAACCTCGTAGCGAGAATGGCTACCGCAGACGCGCACATGATTCGCTGCCAGAGGAGCTGCGCCAAAAGCACGTTGCCAGTTGTTTGCTCTGACGCGAAGGAACCCGACATTCGCTCTCGGCTGAGGAGCTATGCGACAAGCACGTGATCAATTGCCTGCTCGCCCCACGTGGCTGCTTGTACCTCGCACTCGAGGGGCGACATAAACCTATGTGCAGTTAGAACTCGATATAACGAAACCCGGTTTTAGGAAGTTCTCGATCATAAACAGTTAAAGCTCGATTACTACTTCTTTTTGGGCGAGTTGGTTCATTGTAGATCAAGGGAGTAACAGCGCGAACAGACACCCATAAGAGAGACAAGGACACGCAGTGCTTGTGTGTCCGTGTCATCTCTCTTGTGGTGTGTACGCGCTATTACTCCCTTGAACAAGTTAAAACTCTATATAACAAAACCCGATTTTACGAAGTTCCCGATCTGGCGAATAAATTTACATTCCCCGGCAGGTGCCCATAGGGTTCAATGTCATCAACCCGAATTAACGAAAGTTTTCGTGAATTAAATGAGCAAAAATGCGGTGATTTCTTTCTAATTTTGATACAGACGGGTTTTTCTTAGAGCGCGCGCTGTAACGCTGTCGGGTTAAAACGTGTAGCCACCCCCCTAGTCACAACCCTAATTTAATTTTGACGAGGTTGCACGCTGCGCCCATCAACAGTCGGTATATATAGTGCTCTTACGTACCAGACTGTGTTAATTAAGGGGCGGCGGTGCTTATTGTCCCTACATATGCTCCCACAGGAACACTACGGTGGTTGCTTTCGTTATTTCATGGCTTATGCGAAAGACTGCACTGATCGTCTCCTCGCGACTTTCTTGCTTCTCGGCCTGCTCGCACAATCATCGAGTTCGTTCTCCCCGACTTTGCATATTGGCGGCCTGTCGTAGCTTTACGCGCCCGTATGCCTGGTCTGCATAACACGGGAGAAAAAAGAGGGGGGGGGGGGAGGACAGTGGCGTAGGCAGAAAACTTTTTTTGGGGGGGAGGGGGGGGGGGGGGGGTACGCCCTTGATCCGACGTGGGGTCCGGGCAGTTAAGTGTGGTCGAGTGTCATTTTGTGCTCTGTATATCATGGTGGTCATTAAAAGTAACTGACTGGATTCCAAGAGATGGCCAACGCGTGAGGGGGAGACAGAAAATTAGGTGGGTAGAAGTTTGTAGGTATAACGTGGCAGCAGAAAGCACAGGACCGGGTTGATTGGCGGAACATGGGAGAGGCCTTTGCCCTGCAGTGGGCGTAGACAGGCTGATAATGATGATGATGATGATATCATGGCAGAAAAAAATTTCGGGGGTGGGGGGGGGCACCAGCCCGGTGTATCCCGCCCCCCTGGCTACGCCACTGGGGGGGGGGGGGGGGGCATGTCCAAGCCGCCCTTGCGGACTTTTCACAGGCGCAGGCGTGGGTTAGCGGCCAGTGCAATGCAGAGGTAGCACTTGGGTGTTGCTATATCCTACAATTTTACATTTCTAAAGACCGACGGCCCCCTTTCCCGATTTGACGAACTTCCCAATTTAACCCAGTGATTCGAGTGTGGTCACCACTTCGTTAAATCGAGTTTCAACTGTATGTTCGCCGCCGAAAATTGTTGTTCTTGTTGCGTGGGCCCAGTCCAGCAGAATCTAGCCATGCGTAGCTTTGCTGTAAGAAAGGATTCTCGGCTGTTAACAACACAGATTCCGAAGTGCGGGTTCGTGATTTTTACGCGAGCTTATTGATCATATTTCCAGCTGCGATCACATTAAAAAAAAAAAAAGTCGAATGTTCTGGTAGAGTTCATATGTTTTTGGCATTTGCCACAAATATGCTTTGAAGAGTGTGAACGATGCTGCCGTATACTTACACGATTCAGTCAATAAAAGTTGGAAGCTCTTACATTTCGGAAGCACTTTTTCGTCTTCTGAACAGCGATCGTGTATAGCCCATATCTACGGAAAGCAAAACGTGTAGGCGTGCTTCATCCCCGTCAGCGCAGCTGCTAGTGGACACAAAAGCCGACTTTGTCAATGTGTTTAGCAACACATTGACAGCGTCCTGCAGTCCACCTGTGAGCTCATGATTATCGGGTGACACTGGTCTTAGCCCTGGTAGCTACTCTGTTTGCGCTACTGCAGGAACTTGTTCCTGTGTGGTTATACTTGCTGGCTTACGCCTGCTACACAGCAGCTTGTGCAGTATTGCATTTAAATTTCCATGAAGACAATAAAATAACTGTTGGGGTTTAACGTACCAAAACCCCGATATGATTATGAGGGACGCCTTAGTGGAGGGCTGCGGTAATTTCGACCACCTAGTGTTCTTTAACGTGCACTTATATCTAAGTACACGGGCCTCGAGCATTTGCGCCACCATCGAAAATGCCGCGGCCGGGATTCGATCCCGCGACCTTCGGGTCAGCAGTCGAGGACCATAACCACTAGACCACCTCGGCGGGTTAAGTTTCTGTGAAAAAACAGTATTAAAGCCATTCGCTTCGGTTCCTCTTCAGTTCTTTGTTCTGCCCTGCTTTGTCCGCGATGGTGGTTAACGGCTAAGCTGGAAATGGGAACGAATTGCAAAAATGGCCGCGTACTTCGATTTAGGTGCACGTTGAAGAAACCCATGTGGCCAAATTATTCCGGAGGGCCTTTTAATCACTTCCTCATGGTGCGCTCAATTATACGCTTTGTACGGAGCATCAAGGCGACAAGGAAAATTCGCATGAAGCGCCTATATAATTCGTATCCCATCATCGTGCCGCAACAGTATGCGCCTTCAGAAGTGCGAAGCATGCCACTGTATAGGAGGGTATAGGGCGAGTTGGAAAATGCTCATGATGGTTAGCGCAAACGTCGTTTGCGCTAACCATCAACCAGCGCTTGTGTCGTCGTTTCTTCTTCTTTCGTCTGTGTTGCGTTTGCGCTAACCACCATAAGCATGCCACTGACCTGCAGCATGTTACCACGAGGCATTGAGCTGGGGCTGCTCGGCTCTCGCTGAGCACAAGGGAACGGTGACAGCCAGGATATTTACGCCTGGCTCATTGCTCCTACCGAGAGACCTGCAGTCCCAATTCTTTTTATAACGGACTAGAAAATGTTCAACAATATTGAAACCGTTTTCCTCCTCTGTCTCCCCTCCGCCTTGGTGGATACTCTTTCCGGGGTGGAATCTTAAATCATTATTTTAATAAGCGTTTCAACAACAAGCCACAATAAAAAAAACTTGGCAGTTTCGACCCGTTAGGCAAACATATATGTATAAACGAAAGTAACATATAGGTATCAGGTTCCAGCTGCAGTGATCGGTGGCAGAGCATACGTGCCGCGTTGTTTCCTCGAAGTGTCTCATTTGAAGATTCATCCACAAAGAAACTTTAACGCGATCTTGTAACGCGTAATATTTACTGGCGCTCGCGAACACTCCTGATTAAAACATTTCACATAAATGTGCTTACAGTTTGGTAGTTTCTTTATGTCAGGCAAAAAAAGAAACAAAAAAAAAGTTGCCTGGGGTACCAGCGAAACAAGCAAGGAAGGCGCGCGCGCGCCTCCAGTGATGATAGCAGCTCGAAGAGCTTCCGCGAAGAAGAAGAAAAGGAAAGAAATCATAGCCACATGTTGGAATATATGTGGGAAGCAACATTTTAGAAAGACGGTTACATAAATGATAAGCGAAGAATTGTGCCTTATTGAGTCTAACAAACGGAAAGTCATCTTCTTTCCTCCATTCATAGCGAGGGTCTCGTTCTGGTAGACTTGATGACTTCAGGTAGTATGCGAGGGATTATTGGTCAGCTGCCAGCTCGTAGAAAGGTCACGTGCTACATGCCGCCAATAGGCAGAAAAAGAGTGTTCCACACTCGCCGCCATGGCTGCGATCGGCGCTGACTAACACTCCTAGGTTTAAATGCACATTTACTATATATACCCCATAGAGTGGACGGGAGGATGGCCGCCGCCGTAACTCAGTGGTAGAGCATCATACGCGTTATTCGAAGGTCGCAGGTTCGGTCCGTGCTAGTGGCAAGTTATCTTTTCGTCCACTTTACTTTCTTCACATTTATATCCTAATAGCTACAAATAACATCCCGTATACTTTCCTTGGCATTATTGTCTGTTTGTTCTCATTAATATTGTGTCTAACAAAGAAAAACGAGCCCTTAAAAGTCATCTTTCCTTACTTCGTAATCTTGGAATATTCTTGAAAGTGACTTCGTTGAAAGTCTTCGTTGTCCTTGCCCTGCACGGGGGTCAGCTGCGCGCCTTTGTTCAGTTTATTTATAAACTGACTGGGGTAGCCATTGCCGATCAAGTCCTGCGTCACTCTCTTCAACTCAGCTCTGCCTGCGTCGGAAGTAGAACACAATCGGTATGCGCGGTTAAACAGTGTCGATGCAACAGATAGTTTTTGTCCAATGGGATGCGCCGAATGAAAGTGGAGGTATTTCCCTGTATGCGTAGGCTTTCGATAAGGCTTGTTGAAAGGCCACTTGCAGTACATATGACGGCAACATCCAAGAAAGCCAAGTGACCGTTGACTTCTTCTTCAACGGTGAACTCAATTGTGCTCTGGAATGAGTTGAGGTGTTCCAGAAAAGGGACGACGTCTTCACGGCGGATAATGGAAAAACAATCGTCTACGTACCGCAGGAATAATTTCGGTGCAGGCTGGAACGTCGCGAGGGCTTTTTCTTCGAGGGCTTCCAATACGATATTGGCCAAAGACACTGACACCGACGCTCCCATTGCCGTTCCGAACACTTGCTTCTAGAATGATCCGTTAAACAAAAAATATGATGCGCAGGCAGAAATCCAAAAGACCACACGTCGTCGGCCTCCAACGGGGTGCGCGCGGGCAGCGAGTCATCGTTTTTCATATGCTGCTCTGCAGCAGTCAACAGCATGTAGTCTACTGGTATGCGTGTGAGCATAGACTTGACGTCAAAAGAGACCACGATGTCCTCGCTGTCTAGGGTCACGTTCCGGGTCTTGTCAACAAAGTCAGCGGAGTCCTTTGCGTACGTCGACGTTCGTCCTACGAGGGGGCGGATCGCGCCATGAAGATAGCCAGAAAGACTGTGCAACGGGGAGCGCGTGCAGTCTACAATCGGCCGCAGCAGCCAATCCGCATTTAAGGTGTCAGCGCAAGTGTGCATAGCGTGTATTCTTCTTTTTTCTACGGCGCAGACCGCACGCATGCTTAGACAACGAGGCTCATCCTGTATACCTGAAAAGTTTCACACCACCAACGCAGCGCAGAAGAAAACATGGCAATTTATGTGGGTTGATGTGCCAAAATAATGATATGATTATGAAGAGGAGAGGCTGACGAGAGGAAAAGATGCCATTTCTGCAGCCCTTTGGGGAGCACGTACGGCTCAGCGCCGATATGATTGTGAAATGCGCCGTAGGGGGTGGCTCCAGATAATTTTGACCACCCGGGGTCTAACTAACGTGCACCTAAATAAAAGTATGCATACGCGGGTGTTCTTGCATTTCGCCCTCATCGAAATTCGGCTGCCGAAGCTGGGAATAGAACCCGTTGCGGTCGTGCTTAGCATCTCAACACCATAGCAGCCACGGCGCTGTGTATTAGCGGAGACGATGCACGAGGATAAAGAAATCGGCAAGTCAAGCGCTGTGTCGACCGTCTCTTCTCTCTCGCACGGCAGCCATATTTCTTTTCTTTTCCTTTTTCTCTACTAGGCAACGTTCGTGTTCCCTTCCTTTCCTCGTCCGCGCGGTCGACTTATCGGTACAAAAACAGTGGGTAGCATGCATCACTGAGGCATGCGCAGTGGAGTGACTTCCCGATTAGGCTCGTATCGTTTGCCGACGACCCAAGTTTGTTGCCGGATCATATGAGGGCGGAAAAAAATCGTTACAAAATATGTTTCGCACTTGTTTCTTCGCTTCTATTAAATAGCTCTATCGTGTCGTATTACGTTGCATATGGATTGCTATTAGGCGTGTAACAGTGGATACGAGCGCGGCTTGTCGTGTGTGTGTTATCGTAGTTTTCCTCCATTGCCGCGTGCTGTGAATGAGGATCATCTCGACGATAGTATAAGGGAGCGTCAAATTGACGACAGCGCTTCAGAATTATGATAATTGCCTAAGCTTAGGCTGCTTAGCGTGGCGCTTTAGTGTAACCTGCCGGCTCTCTTTGAAGACTTCGACAGGGGCCGTTTCCAGATATTGCGATTAGGGACTTGTGCGTGGTACGAATCAATTATTATGAGACAGATTTAGGATAGGGTACCCCGAGATTAGCGTGCGCGGTTGCCCTTGGTTGTCACCACTGCGCAGGCATCATACGCCAACCACCCTACGGGTCAGCGTTCGGGTTCGTATTCTTCGCCAAACAGCCGCCAAAGCTCTTTTGCATTGAACTCGGGAATATCCGAGCACGATTATCTTGCCTTTGGGTTTGCGGTGGTCAAACCATATTCTAACGTATCTACGGTGCGCCTGCGCAAACCCTAGTAACTCAAGGCCTGGATACCCAGTTTTAAAACTATCTTTTGTACAATATATCTTATTGCGAGGCGACGGAGTGCGTGTGTTTAAAGCCGTACCGAGAAGCCTTTCTTTTCCCTTTAACTTCTCGCTCAAATAGGAGTTTGCACATATTATCTCTCCCTCTTTCTCTCATTGTCATCGGGTACGTGTAATTCTCGTTTTCAACAATTCCAAGCACTCATAGCGACTTATTTATCTCAGTCCCGAGGTCTATAGTATACGTGTTGTATCCCAACGCCTATATGGTTATAGGCGTTGAGTTTTCGTGTTCTATCGGAAGTGAAGTGAAGCAGCCGCGAGAGGAAATCTTTTCCAGTCTCTCTACCTAATCCTCCAGTTAGCAGTTAACCTGTCTACTTTATCGCGCAATGTATATGAAACGCATGCGCCGGCACTGTGAAATGGCCGATGATGTGTGCAACAGCACGACCTTAGCGACGTGACCCGAGGGCATTTTCCGGTCAGCGTAACGCAATTATAAATAATGGCACTACTCTATTCATGTGGTTATTGCGTTGTTTAAATATAGTGTGCCTCTGTAATGTTTCTGTTTGTCAATGTTCACCAGCGTTTGTGACACACACACACACACACACACACACACACACACACACACACACACACACACACACACACACACACACACACACACACACACACACACACACACACACACACACACACACACACACACACACACACACACACACACACACACACACACACACACACACACACACACACACACACACACACACACACACACACACACACACACACACACACACACACACACACACACACATTAACAGCCGGTTGAGGAGCCAGCGCTTGCGAAGCGATTGCGCTAGAACTAGCTATCTAGATGTCACTTGTATAAGTGGCAGTGATTAAATGCTCCCAAGAGGGGCGAGGATCACCGCGACGATACCGTCAAGTGGACTATCAAATGTGCCCTTCATGTGGCTGTGATTGCATTAGTCAAAGTATATTAGCGCATTTTTGTCATCCCGTCGACAGCGGAGCATACAGCTTATATCACCTATAGGAAGATAGCGTTTCAATGACGGCAATGCTTGGGAAATCAACCAGGGTTCGTTCTCCAATTTCGAAGCACATATGTTTTATTGCCAAGGTTGTCCGAACATATACACAATTGTACACTGATCTGGCGTCTTTGCGTTCCCTGGTTTGGGGCGGATGTCTCGATCTTTGGGCCTGTCGTATGCATATCTCTCATTGTGGGGTGATAGGATATTTATTGGTCACGCTGGATGCCGCTGTCCGGTAGGCGCCGATATACAGCGGTAAGCCGAAAGCGCCTCTCGATGTCGCTGCCCTTCAGCAAGAGCAGTTGCAGGCGCAGTCCTTCTCTTCGGCGATGCCTCGCTTCATGCGGCTTGGGCCGTTGCCTGCGAAGATGGAAGCAAACGTCACACACTTCCTTTGATTGTGGGCAGTAACACCAGCCTACTTCGCGCAGTGCGCCGAAAAGACCAAGACAGACCAGACGATATTCCGTCGAACTCTCGACTGTAAACTGTGAAGAAGGGATCCGTACGCACGGATCCCCAAACGGCGTTTTGTTTTTACTGTGGTCAGTGACCTGCTTATTCTTTCCTATATAAGTGGTGCTAACAAAGGTGTAAGCCAGTGATGAGCGAGGAAGAGAAGGGCGGCACTCCGCACGGGAAGATAGAACACAATTGCACTAATTATCGCAAGAACAGAGTAGGCTAGCAACGGAAATTGTCGGTTAAAAGGAGGAATGACGAGAAAATTAGCTGTAGTATAGATAAATGAGCGAACTCCCCTTTATATAGGAGCCAATGATGGTTCCTCGTTGCATATACAAGATGGGAACTGTCGCTTTCGTTTGTGACTGTACGTACTATTTGTGTGTATATGTGATCATCGTATATATCACAGTCATCACCCGACACCTGGAGTAGGTTGCTTTGAGTTAGGTTGCTTCGTGAAATCCGGTCGCCACGTTGCAGCCCTCTGTATGCGGCAGCGACGGAATCACAGGTCACCACCGGAAATTTATTTTTTTTACGATAGTGCATCCAGGTTGGATAATACGCTAACCTTATTTCGAGTGAACCACTTCAGATCAGTGAAGTCTATAACCACACGGCGTTAAGCACCGTGGGGTTGTTTGGTGACCTCCACAGAATAATGTTTCGGCATACTCGCATATGTAAGTACGTGAAATTCACAAAGATTGGTGAGCAGTGCCACTGACGTTCCAAAGTGGTGACAGATCCACTTGCAAGGGAGCTGTCCGCTTTCTGCAAGGCGGCAGCGAATACTATCGGCTACGAGCAACACACTGAAAGCGACCGACACACTTTGAAATTGCAGGGGCATTTTGACAGCGCCTACATTTGCCGTCTAAATTTAGGCGTTGTCGGAGCTGCGCTTGGCACCCGCGCCGAGAAAATAACAGGCAAGAACGCAATACAGAATAGGCCGGTTCTGACGCTTCAGGAAGCGATCGCGCCGGTTCCTCGCATGACAAATGCGCCGCAGCGCGACAGTTTCCGTCTGTCGTGCAGTAAAGCAAATGTTTTCCGCATAGGACCGCCCTACCACACGTGGAGAGAGTTGCGGTTGCTTGTGATGGGGTGGCGGCAATCTTTCTGTGAACACGCGCCACATGGCGTCGGCTGTTGCAAGCTACCGTTTCTTTTTCTTTCTCGTTTTTCTGTTAACAAACTCACGCGGCCCTTTTTCTAAAGTAAAACAAAATGAAATATTTTCACGGCATTTCAATGCCTACAGTTTGACAACAAATGCCGAAGTATTCATTATAGCCCATGAGTTAAACCTTACGCGCATTACCTGCGTGTGTTTTCAATCGTGTCCCCACTCTCTCTATCTAGCCACTGCCGTCGCCGCCACGTGTCGAATGTTCTTTGTCACGCGATGAACTTGCTACAGGATGAGGCAGCCATCATGAGCGTTCAGTATATGGCGTTCGCACCGGCATCATGCACGCATTGTCACGAGGCATTAGGTCCTTTCAGACGTATGCAGGCATACAGTCGATATCGACGGTGCAGTCGGTCAAGAGCCAATGTCAGAACCGACAGTGTCAAGGTTCAATGCTGCTTGAATCGGCTTCGTTTGTTTCTCGTCAACAACGTTCCCGCTACCGCGGTAACCCTTTCGGCTAACCAGGCAAGCGTGCGTTCGATATACACGCCATATCGCCAATAAAACGAAATTATTCACGATCCACTAAAGAGATCTTCTCCTTGAGAAGGGTCTTACTGAGGGAAAGCCAGCTTTCACAAACCTTCTTACGAAGATGCATGCGTCGTAGACTCGTAGCCTATACTGTATCAGACAAGCTGAAGCACAAAAGCTGAATTCGGGGGTTTCACGTGCCAAAACCACGACGCTATCACTGTAAGGCACGCCGGGGGAGGGGGTTTCCGATTAGCTCTGACAACCAAGGGTTCTTTAAATTGCGCCCAAATATAAGCGCACAATCGTTTTTCAATTTCGCCCTCGTCTGTGATGCCATCGCCGTGACATTGAGCTCAGCAGCGCAACGGCATAGCAGCCAGGTTAACGCGGCGGGTAGCCGTTGCGAGTAAAATAAATAATTAAGAAAAGGTATAGCCTCAAAATGCGATGTCTCTGCGCTTCTGTGAAATATGCGAAGGCGGTAAGACGGAACGAAGATGAAGTTCGAAAAAAGTGATCGTCCTCGCGGGCTGGTAGGCGCATCCTGGAATCCATAGGCTGCGGTCCTACGGAGACTAACCAGCGTAAAGTGACTCTACCACGCTCGAACAGAGGCACGTTCGCGGTAGCTCCACTTGCAAGAAATTTCCACCCACAATGCAATGCAGGGCGCCGGGTAGCTCGGGCCCGTTCTTTATTGGAATCGGTTGCAAACAGTCCGGATCTCACGACCTTTGTCGATGCAGCCCAGTACGGGCGTTCGGATCGCTTCGCAGCGGTTTCGGTGACGCCCCCTAAAAGGAGGCGTCACAACGCAGTTCTTTAGGACCTGAATAAAGTTATCTGTCTGTCTGTTTGAACGGGTGCTGTGAGATCTATACCGACAGTTTTCGCTGGAGACTGCGGCAAGTAGTGAGAAATTAAATGTGACGCATTGCAGAGCCCTTGTGGATTGAGTAGTCGAGCAAGCTCCGAAGCTCGCGAGCGTCGACATGTGATAGACGAAGTTCCGGAAACATATCATGTGCGTCCAAAATCACCTGGCCACGTGCCTTTGACTGGTGCAATTGGATTAGGGCGGAAATTCGGGCCCCTCGGTCGTTTATGACCATCTAACAACAGCGCGTAGAACGAAGGACGAAAATAGAAGAGACGCACACGGCATTCGTAAGAGCCGGTGTATAGCGTGCGCGTGATCTCACTGTTACCTCCTGTTGAGCACGCCACATGCGTTTGACGTGGAACAGTGCAGAAGAGAGCAAACAAAAGGAATTCGCACGAACTTAGCCGCGGGAACTTCTCGGGGGAGATGAGAGACCCTTCCCTCTTTTCTTTCGTTCTGATTTCCCTCTTTCCCCACGTTGTCTTTCTCTAGAGCGGGAGGTGATTCCTAAAGTGGGCCACAAAAACAAAAACACGAGCAAAAAGCGGGCCATATATTTCCTTTATGTTAAAGACGTCTCAAACAAATAAGAAAAAGCTCTGCGCAGACAAGAGCTGCAGGCATCATCGTTCCCTTGACGTGCTCTCTTGAAGCAGGCTGGCTAGAGAATGGGCAAAGACAAAATTATTCAAGTTAGCATGGAAGGGATGCCATTTTTTTTCGTCGTGCATTATTTTGCCTCCAAACATGTTATTTTATTGGAACAAGAGGGTTTACTATTCTTTAATGTCTTATGCGAAGCAAAAAAAAAAAAACCGTTTGATGGTTGGGCGAGAAAGAATTTCAGAAACCTTCGTAATTTGATTTCGCTTCGTGTATTTCTGAGGGGCAGAGTTAACCAATTAAAGATTACGTCAGTAAAAGCAGGTATAAGATCTGCTGAGAGTGAACGACCCGAACAGTGTAGTACATCTGTACAATCGTTCTGTACGAGTCTTGTATTGCTGCGCCGTCTGGTGTCGTTTATGACAATATATACGTTCATTTAGGTGCTGTCAGATGAAGCTACATATTTTTTTAAGTATATGAAAAGCAGGGCGATACGAGGTGACGGCCTAGACAAATTTAAAGCTCGTTCTTATGGGAGCTCGGACCTACCTGTTTCACTCATCAACGGTAGCTGCAAGGCGTGCGCGCTACATTGCTTATAGACGATTTTGGATAAAATACATGGGCGCCGCCACCTTGGGCTGTTAAAAGAATCCTTTCTTATTTTTGCATATCGCAACGTGGATTAATAAACTCATGAAACGTCGAATGAACCAATCTAACCGTTTTCATGCATACGCGTCCACCGTAGCACGGTTCGTTTAGTTGCTAAAGATACCAAACGGCAAGGCTATACAGCCCAATATGGCGGCACCAAAACTCATCCGCAAAATAGTCTA